>NC_048225.1:90248752-90408252 GCF_002007445.2 Ailuropoda melanoleuca
GATGTACAGTTTTATGTAATGTGTCTAGTTTTGCATTTCTTTTAATTTACCATGGTTGGGGATTTAATGAGCTTCCTAAATACAAGTCTTGGTACTTCGGATAAATTCTGGAAAATTCATAGCCATTAACTTGTAATATTCTACTCTTCCCCATTGTCTATTATCAATTTTTGAACCCATATATCACACTTTTTCTTTTTTAAAATCCTATGTATGTCTTAACCATATTTTTTTCATTTTCCTGAATCCCAGGGAGATTTTTTCCTCATATTTATCTTCTACTCCACTAATTTTCTCTTATCTTGTGTCAAATCTACTGTTGAATTCATTTATTCTTTAAATTTTAATGATTTTGTTCTTCACTTTTTAGTGTTCTGTTTTTTTCTTTTTCTACTTACAAAGAACATTTTAATAGTCTCTTGTTCTCCTATTATACTTTCAACTCCCTCTTGAACATTCCGTGTTGATATTTAAAGTCTCTTTGGGTCGGTGTTTCTTCTGGTTCTAACTTATGGTGCTACATGTCCTGGTGCTTTTTGTGATGTTTGTATACTCGTGTCACTTAATCTTGACCTGTGGGAATTTTGAGGCCTAGAACGAAGATTCTCCTGAGGCAATTTGTATTTGCTTCTGCCAGGCACTTTCTGGAACATTACAATCCTAGGATCATTTTCACTGATCTCAAATTAAAGTTTTTTCTTTCTTTGTTTGCCACATGTATAGGATGAATCTATATCACCTTTCTGTATGAGGGTTGGATTGGAGCTATAGATTTTCAAGGGATTCTTTTTTTCCCATGAGATAACTGCAATATTAAGATAGGCAAGATCCTTTTCTGTTCCCTTCTGAAAATTCATTTATTTCTAGTTTATGCTTACACTAAGGATGTGTAAATGTTTGTGGGCCTAGATATAGAAGGGCCTAGATTTATAATATTGAAAAGTCTCTCTGATTTCAGAGAGGGAGATGTACCATGAGAGACTATGGACCCCGGGAAACAGACTGGGGGTTTCAGAGGGGAGGGGTGGGGGGAAGGGGTAACAGGGTGATGGGTATTAAGGAGGGCACGTGTTGTGATGAGCACTGGGTGTTATACGAAACTAATGAATCATTGAACACTAGATCAAAAACTAATGATGTACTATACAGTGGCTAACTGAACATAATAATAAAAAAAAAAAAAAGGAAAAGAAAAGCCTCACCTGGAGTGGGAAATTCTCAGCAACTGTCTTTTTAAATATTTTTCTTTCTTATTATTTTCTAGTATCAGGTTTCGGACTCTCCAGTCAGGTATATTTTAGAACTAGGCGTTGTGAGTATGTTCTGCAACTTGTGTGACCATTGAATTGTTAGCACAAAGTCACCAGGGTTTGTGCGCTCTCAAGAGGAGAATGGCTTAAATGTGTACTTACCTCACAGGTTTCTGGCATTCACTGACGTCTGGCTTCTAAGGATTTCTGACTGCCTCACCAGAAAACACCTCACAACTCAGAGACACACATGAAATATTTCAACCCTCATGTCTGATTGTTTTCAGTGAGATGCTTGTCCAGGTAATACTGCTAGAAAAAAAACCTCCCTTTTTTCCCCATCTTTTCTTTTTTTTTAATAATATGACTTTAAAGATATCTTCGGCAACCTATATGCTAATTTTTATGTCTTAATATGAAATCTTAGGTAAAATGATCAGACTTTCATCCATCCCGCCATTCACACTCTCTTCCAGTGCTATATTGAATTGGGGAAGGAGGTTCTCGTCTCTTTGTTACTTGAATGTTGGGGTCCTGATGAACGATTTCCAAGGGTTTATGGATAATTAATTATGGACCAGAGTAAACATAAATCTACATACCTGATACTAACAAATGCCTGGGTGTGCTGCCACTTCAGCTCTGGGGCCAATTGAGTTTTGGAAGGTTTTGGCTTTTAATGCCCCTTGGCGGAAAGCACAAGTGGAGAATCACATGATTTAGAGCTGAAATAGATTATAAATTTCAAAGACACATGTTCTCTCTTTCTTTGCCCATGGCAGATCTTCCTTATCAAAGTATTAATATGTGGCATGTGGAAGTAAAAAATATAGGAGAAAGCATGTCTCCATTTTCCTTTTAATTTATATTCAGGTAAACATAGAAGAAAAACTCACCAAAAAGGTCCATCTACCATGAGAAGTACTGTGTATGACCTGGTGCGAACACCACAGGTACTGAGCAGGCTGCAAGGTTTTCAGAACTAGACAGAACAATTCAGGATAGACTTTTTCCCACCTTGGGGGTCACATTTATGTTGAAAAAACATGAACTATTTCACAAAAATGATGGGGGAGGGGAATCACATTCCAAGAAGGTAAACCGGAATAGAGGGAGAACGGGCCAGGGAGGCAACTGGACTGTCACAGACGGGTTATCAGTACTTGAGCTGCACTCTTGAGACAGGAACCAGAATCTCTTCTGAAATGGAGAAGAAGGAGCGTGCTGTTCGCTGTTCACAGTCATGTAGACGTCAGTCCAGTTGGCAGCTCTGTGCTTTCCAGGCCATTCCCAAGGCAAAGTGGGAGAAGAGGATTGGTGGGAGGACTCTACTCTCACTTGTTCTTGGGAATACCCATAGTATCCAACAGGAGACAAAAGCAGTGAGCCCTGTCACCAGCTCTGCCAGTGACTGGGTCATGGCAGTTCACTCCATCTCTCTGAGGTCTGGCTCATTCACTTTGACCAAGTCCTTCCGGTTCTATGATTCTACTGTGTGTTTCTTAACCACAGCTGCTCATCAGAATTATTTGGGGCAGTTTTGAAACATACCTATGCCTGGAACCACCTCTGGAAATTCTAATGCAATAATTCTGGCAAACAGCCTGGACAGAACTGGATGAAGCAACGATCCAGTGGCCATGGGTGCCAATCAGTACAAAAGACTATAACAGCCCTGGATGTGCAAAAAAAATTAGGAGATGCACACGTTAGAACTTCTCTCCGCGATGATATTCTTCACGATTGAAAGGACAAATGTTGGTAAATTGCTTGAAGGACAACAAACATTAACTTAAAAAGGGTTTGTTAACCCAACGGTTTCCCTTTGCTGAGAGCATGGTCTGGCAGTTAAAAGACAAAACTGATGCCCCCTTCTCTCATCTTCTCCCACAGGGCATGTCTCCTCTAAATAGTGACCCCTGTTAGTCAGTTGGTCTTGAGTCTACATGTGTCTTTTGATTGCGATGCCCACCATGCCAACCCCCAACTATAGCCATACTCCAGGTGAGAGACACTGTTCTAGAAATAAAGGACACAAAAATAATTTTGTAAACTAAATGGTTCTATATTATGTTTATCATCATCATCATTATTGAAAGGCAGTATGACACATAATAAACAATTAGCATTATTGTCACTAATACCATAGAGCCTTTTTCTCCTTGGTATTAGGAAGCTCTGTAACCAACTACCTGCTTCAAATTCTGGCTCTACTACTCTTTATCACTATGAATTTGAACAAATTAATTCATTTCTTTGTGACTTGATTTCCCCATCTGTAAAATGGAGAGAATAATATTGCATATTTAGGTTATTATATGCGTATTTATAACAGTGCCTGGAATACTCAATAAAAGTTTGTTTTTGCTGTCATTTTCATCATCATGATTATCATGATTAGTATTAATATGAATCATGGACATGTTGGATCTGGAATCAAAACTGGTGTGACCAACATTAGGACTAACAGATTTTTTAAGGAATTTAAAAACGAACCAAAAGAAGCAATTGAGACAAAGCTGACTCAAGTAATTATTTTCCAGATCCTGTCAGACACAGACTCAGGAAATGGAAACTTTATCAAGTAAAACCAATAGCACAAGACACAGGCCTAGATTTATGGCAGTGTCAGATCCAAAATATCTGATCTCTAAAATCCAAGCAAGAAAAAAAAAAAAAAGGTCAAAAAGTGGAGGCAGGCCAGACACGGGGAATCAAAATGAAAGAGCCATTTTAACAACCAAGTATTAAACCAGCAGAAGATCCTTGGCTTTTCTCACTACACAGGAGCAAGTTAGGGACCTGACCAGCCACATTGCTGGTCCTCAGAGCAAGGCAACGGTTGTTGCTCAGAGTAAGGGGGCCTGTATGCATTTGACAGCACAGAATTACAAATAAGTGTCCTCTCAGAATTGTTATGAAACTATAATGGGATTGTGTGTGATCTCATAGTGTAAATTATTACAACTATCATTTGGATTAAACTAAGTAATGACACTGAAATGCCTAGTTTTCTTCTTCGTTTATTCTAAGGAGAAAAGGAAGTCATTGCTGTTTTATACAAGACTTAAATTTATTACTCAGGTATCTCAATTACTTAATTTTTGTAATTTTTTTTAAGTAACAGCCTCATTCAGTTTCTTGATTTCTATTTATTTCATTGGTTATTATTCATTTCCTTCCTAGGTATGAAGCACATTTTATTAATTGTTGGTCTTGGGAACCAAGTTATCCATGTAACAGATGTAAAAGTAAGCTTAATTAGAGCCTGCAATTTTGCAAGTCCATCAAGTATATGTATGATATGTGTATCTGTTAAAGTTTGAGAAGATTTTTATCATAGAGGAGAGGACCTTTGACTCAAGCAAGCCTTATAGGGTCTTCTCTCAGAAATGCTATCTGTGTGTTAGAGAGAGGGACTTCCTTTCCCTTGTAGGCCTTCCTTTCCTTTAGGCCATAAGGATTTAAGTTTGGGATTGTGAGGGCTGCCTTTCCCACCATATAGAGAAAACCAGCCAGAAAGTGTACCCAGGCCAAATAACAAAGGAGGGTTATGAGATATAGCAAGATAGAACCCATACAACTTGAGTTCCTGCCATGCCTGAAATCAGAACACTTGAAGTTCCCAGTTAAATGAGTCAATAAATTGTCCTTTCCGGGGCACCTGGGTGGCACAGCGGTTAAGCGTCTGCCTTTGGCTCAGGGCGTGATCCTGGTGTTATGGGATCGAGCCCCACATCAGGCTCCTCCGCTATGAGCCTGCTTCTTCCTCTCCCACTCCCCCTGCTTGTGTTCCCTCTCTCGCTGGCTGTCTCTATCTCTGTCAAATAAATAAATAAAATCTTTAAAAAATAAATAAATAAATAAATAATCCCT
Source organism: Ailuropoda melanoleuca (assembly GCF_002007445.2). Lineage (NCBI taxonomy): Eukaryota > Metazoa > Chordata > Mammalia > Carnivora > Ursidae > Ailuropoda > Ailuropoda melanoleuca. The sequence continues at coordinate 90,253,879 of NC_048225.1, forward strand.
TCTTTGCTTAAACTATTTAGAGTTGAGTGTCATTTGAAACACAGCGTTCTGAAATACATAATATAGCAGTATCAACCATCGAATACCAAATCTCGAAAAAGTACATACATTTATCATTCTGGAGCATCATGCAAGAGACAGATTTAATTTAATTTCCAGTCTATTTCTGAACCAGAAGCTTTGTAGAGGAAGTAGTCAATGGGCAAAGGGATAAATACTGTATCTCATTGTCAGGAGGAACACTTGTCTCCTTTCATCCCATGCTGGTCTCCCCTTCTGTTCTTTTCCAAGCATCTCCCAAGCTCAAGATTTTCAATTAGTTAATAAACTGTCTCCAGCTGTTTCTCTTGTTGTGCAAATTTCAGAAGAAAAATTAATTAGCATGCACCTGAATGTACTTAGACAAGATTTCCAAGTGGCTTTTTACTATAAAAATCTGAGCAGTCCTATAAAAATAAACCAACAAGCTTTGGGAATACGAGATGGGAAACAGACTTTCACTTTCCCCTGGGTTAACAACACTGAATGGGCAAAATGATCAGAGGGATGGATACTTGCTAAAGAGAAAAAGTTTCAGGAATCAAGCATATGGTTCTATAGCACTGAAGAACAGTTTTTATTCTCTGGAAAGACCAAGAGTAATAATGCCTCTTTGCTACATAAACATGCAGAGCAGAAGAAAATGATTGCTTTTAATCCTCTTAAAAGAGCAATTACGTTTCAGGGGGTTCTACCCTGTTTTACCTCTAGTTCTTTATTCACTTCCTGGAGGCAATATCGGGGATGATATGTTTGCTCTTACGGTCTCATCAAGAATGTCAGACTTCTAAGGCGTAGGATTCAACATTTTATGTTTATGAGTCCTCAGAAAACGTTTTTCCTTATTTGACCTGTAAATATGTCTTATGATCAATACGATATAGCAATTACTTGAAGTCCAAAGTAAGAACACACTTTCTTCCAAACGAAACAAAATGGAAATGTTGCATTAAACGAGACCTGGTTCTCCATATCTGTGCCTTTGCCTTTTCTTTAGCTCACAATGCCCTCTCTCCTATTTCTAAAATGTATCTTCTTTTTAAAGATTTTATTTATTTATTTGAGAGAGAGAGTGTGAGCACAAGCGGGGAGGGGCAGGGGGAAAGGGAGAAGCAGACTCCCCACTGAGCAGGGAGCCTGGGATGGGGGGCTCTATGGGGGCTCCATCGCAGGGCTCCATCCCAGGACCCTGGGATCATGACCTGAGCCGAAGGCAGATGCTTAACCAACTGAGCCACCCAGGCATCATTAAAATATATGAAGTAATTCTTGCCTTAATACCTATACATCCTAAATGCCTACCACTGATCGGAGTTTGCTACTCTTACTTAAAATAATGATCCTTGTGGTTTACTTTGACATAGTGCAAAGCATTGTGATGCTTGCTTTACCCACTTTCATTCATGTCACTATCAGAAGAACCCTATGAGATAGATAGTGCGATCATCTTCATCTTACAGATGAGGACACAGAGCATAATAATTTGCCTAAGATCACACAGTAGCACGAAGCAGCAGAGCAATGGTTTGAGCTGTGCTAGCTGACTGTCTAGCACAGTATTTTTTACAACAGGCCATTCCATCTTTAAGGGAAAAATTAGCAAATCTGTTACAGAATAGACAGATTTACGTAAACACATACACAACTTACTCTTCTCACAATTCAATTCAAATTCAGCTCAATTTAAAAGTCCCCTTCTCAATGACTACTGTCAGGTCTCCTGCCTACCTACCCTTAATTCCCCTTTGGAAATAGCCTATGAACTTCTATATAATTCTGTACTTTTTCGAAGTACTCATCTGAGAAGTCCTTGCATTGTAATTATATATATTTGATTTATTGACCCAATGAAATTGCAGGCTCTTGAAAAAGAATTTTAAAATTACTCTTACAAAGCATCTAATGTAGTGTTTTGCATGGAATACATGCTTAATAGTTGTTTGTTAATTGAATTAATTAATACTTTATGCCAGAATTTTCTTTGCCTGAAGCAGTTGTCTTGAGTTTGGGGGGAAAAGATGAATAATGAGGATGATGATGGTGAGGATAGAAATGTTGATAAGGGGGCCCCTGGGTGGCTCAATCCTTAAGCATCTGCCTTCGGCTCAGGGCGTGATCCCAGGGTCCTGGGATCGAGCCCCATATTGGGCTCCTCCTCTGGGAGCCTGCTTCTTCCTCTCTCACTCCCCCTGCTTGTGTTCCCTCTCTCGCTGGCTCTCTCTCTCTCTCTGTCAAATAAATAAATAAAATCTAAAAAAAAATGTTGATAAGGATAAATAATTATGGTAGATATACAGAAAAAGAATCTAGTACTGGGTAGTTCTGTGGAAAGTAACTGTTTACTAAGGTAATGTTGATAATTAACTAAATTCTCTTATAAGTATCCACTACCAATATCTACTGAGTCAACTCAATATTTTTCATTTACACTGTTAGAACAAACGTGGCTTCTTTCAATCTCTTATTAAGAAAATTCAAGGTAGGATAATGAGATGATGACATTTAAAACTTCCTGAGTTCAGTGGAAAAACAAGGCTCTTGTGCATTAATCCTTATTGTGTGTGTCTTATTGCATATTTAGAATAATAATAGCAAGAAGTAACCATGATGACAATCATCTAAACAGCAACATTCATCTTTTTAATTGTCTAAGAGCTTACTACTTAACCTCAGAAAAATGCCCGTGACATTTTCTGGCACATTTCTCAGAGACAGCACAGAAACGTGGTCTCTCGTGTCCAGTCTTTGGGCTCCGATCTTGGCCGTCCTACCTGGGCGGCCCCAGGTGAATCACTTTGCCCTCTGGGTCCTGTCCTGTAACACAGTAATGACAATTTCCATTTCACACAGCTGCTGCAAGGTTGGGATGATATGCTAAGCACTGAGCAGTGAATTGTAGATAGAAAGCACTCAGTGAGTATCAGACACTATTTTAAAGGTGTGTTATTGGCAATATTCGTATCTCCCCCACACTATCTGGTTGTCCAGAAAAAAGCATTAAAAACCTGATTGTACCACAGAATTTGCATGCATGAGTAAAGATGTTGCGTGTTCGGGAATGTTCTCAAAATGACCTCAGTCCTTTATTTCCCTGGGAGCATTTCTGAGAAGGAAATGGCAAAGATAATTATTTACCTTTTGATGTAATTATTCTGTTCTGAATTCATACTTATTTATGTATATTGCTATTTGCCTCATCAGGTCTTTTGTCAATATGACTATCATGTTTAATGTCCTTCCATTAGTATCCTGATGTAATGCACTTAAGACAGGCATGGTCATTTGTTTTGGTACTTCTAGGCAAGGAGATAATAAAATGACCCATAGAAGAAAATTCACAAGGATTTTGAAAATCTGTGACAGTAAAACAATGTCTTTTTTAATTTCTGAAGGGCTGTATATTTTCAGTCTAATTCATTCCGCCCGAGATTTTAATGTGGGGCAATTTGCATATTAATTGTTCCATCTCAAAGGATTAATTGGTTACTTCAAATAAATTTGGTGGATTTTCTAATGAATTGTCCTGAGTGATGGAAAACACGCACACGCGTGCACACACACAGAGTAATGAAAATGAGCTACAGCCCACACAGAAAGTTTCTAAAAGAACTCTTACATGCTTAATGGAAATTATTTCACGGTTTTAAAAGAAATGAGCCTTATTTGGGAGCAGACTCCCCCATGCAGTCACAGAATATCTACTGCTTCTCCGTGTCAACTCAGGGGCGGAGGGACGTCTCCAAGGCTAGCAGGGCTAGCCTTTTCTGAATCTCTCGGAATCAATCTGTTGGATGATTCAGATCATAACCTCAGCTGTCATTTGGTTAAACACAGGTTTGTAATTTGGATTATAGCCAAATACAGAGCTATATTCCAAGACACTGTCAAGATTTCTAATGTGGGTCCCTTCTCTGTATTTCCATGCGTCCTGGTAAATCAACATTTTCCTTCTTAAAACCCCTAATTTTTTTTCTATGTATTTCATTGAATGAATTACTAACAAAGCTTAAATTTACTTTCCCTTGACATTGAGAAAGTCTAGACTTCTCTACCCAGACTGCAATGGGATTTTACAAATGTCAAAGCACCTTGTATTCATCAAGAAAATAAGTGTATATTTGAATTGAGACTCTTTGTAACTTTGCTAATTAATGGGTAATACTCATTTTCTTTCTTCTTAATCAAGAAACCAAATGTAATCACTTTTGCTGCAATTAGCAACACGCCATATTTCCAAGTTTTTTGACAAATGATTCTATAAAATACAAATTGATTTTGCCGTCATAAGTAACATAAAAGCTTGATCAAAATAATTACCTCTGTATTTCTGACATTTTCATGATGCTTCCTTGGAAAAAAAATAAAAACTATAATTTTTTCTAGTTATGTCCTTCCCAAAAATGTGGAATCACTGAGTGAACAGATTTTTGCTCTAAAACACCTGCAAAAATAGTTATACTCATGGTCTTCTTCCAAAGAATTTTCATCCTGTGCAGCACTATTTAGCATTTAACACATCAGAGTCATGTCAAATTTTCCAATCTTCGAATCTGCCTCTTACCAGAGGTAGGTGGGATACTGAGTGGCAGCATTACAATTCTTTCCCAAACCAGAGATACTAAGATCTGCAAATGCCATACATGTGTAATAACTCTTCTTCACCCTTGTCTTTAATAAAAAGCTAAAATTGCATCTGCACAGGCAAAGCTAAGTCTCAAAAAAGAAAAAAGTTCTTTTAAAAGGCTGCACGTGTGATTCAAACAGCAGAGATTTTAGAACCAGATAAACCAGCATCCTTTGTCAGAAGTCATTGCTTAACTCTTTGAGCTTCTGACTCTTGACCTGTGAAATGCGTAATAATAATATAAAATAATATCTAGCTTCCAGAACTATTGTGAGGATTAACTGAGATAATCCACAAGAGAAGATGGGTACCTCATGGATATTCAATAAATGGAAGCTGTTTTTATTAAATTGTTTCATGGACAAAATTCATTAGTTTCACCAAAGCCATTTAATTTTACTTTTATAGACAAAAACAGGAGCTCAAGTGATAAAATATAAAATAAATAAAATAAAATAATTGGAATAGAATAACCTTGGTCTCAGTTGAACCAGATCTCAAACAAAACAGGAAAAAATACTCAGAGGAAGGAAATAGAGTTGAGCTAATTACTCTCTGAATTGAATCCTATAGAGAATCATTTGGATAATTATTTGTTTCATTCATACATCACAGAATTGGCAATTTAGCCATTCTACTTAGCCACTTTCTTTTCTTCCATCTCTTCCTATATTTTTCAACTTCAGAGATATGTTTTCATCAAAGTCAATCAACAACATAGGAAACATTTTCTGATGCTATGTGAGTGATTTTGAGTTAGGATAGTTTGAAATCAAGACTGACTTTTGAATTATCCAGATTGCCTGCTTCAGTGCCTACCTAACCAATGTCAAAATACTTGCTCAAATGCTTAATTAGGAAAGAACTACTTCCCAATTGATCACAAAACTGTTATGATGGAGAAAGCAGAAGCTAATTTCAAATTCACCTGTATTAGTTATTTAGATGACATTTTATACTGAGTTTATGCCCTCTCAACCCTGGGACCTCAGGCTTCTTTAGATTGCCTGAAGTGTGTCACTGTCAAGGGCATAACTGGGCTGCAGGCAAGGGGGAAAGATCTCAGCACACTGAAAACCATTGAAATACTGGGCAGAGGAAGGTATCATCAACATGATTCCAGGTCTTTCTAATAAACCAGGAGAGTGTCACCCACCACTGCTGACCCAACCATGACTAGCTGCATGTTTTGCTGCCAGTAAGGCTACTGTTAAGATAGTGACCACGTTTTAGGTCTCCTCAAATTTCAAAGCTACCTCTTAACTGTGGTGCTCTGGTTGCAATATAATCAAATCTCCCATATTCTGTGGCATACAATTCCAACCTGGACAATTCCAAAAATCTTGGGTTGCTCAAAAGATGGCACCATCTATGGTATCCATAGAGGCCTCCCCACTGTCATCCATGTTCTTCCAAAGAGAAGACTGTGATGCTCACTTCTTCGATTGTGCCAGTACCTGGAGTAATCATTTTTATATTTCTACAAAGTCTTCATAGTTAAATCTAATGGCCACGTAATATTTCATAGAGGCTGAGGAACAACCATTCTGCTTGAATTGGACGTTTAAACTGCTTCCTCTCTTCCCATATGATAAATAATGATGCAATCATGATTTTCTTGCATAAAATATTGTCCTTTGTCACAATTTCCTTCTCAGGAAAAGGATTACTAGATCAAAGGGAGTGACTTGAGAGTTTTTTTGTTTTGTTTTGTTTTGTTTTGTTTTGGTATACAAAGTTGTTTATTACAGTGCTGTTAAAAGTAACAAAAGGTGGAAACAGCCAAATTGTCCCTCATTAGATTGTTACACAAGTGGGTTATATAAACTGTGGTTTAGTCATAAAATGAAATGCCGTAATACAATTAAAGTGGATGAACTGATAAACATGTATCAGTATCTATTTTTTTAATGATTTTTTTATTACATTATGTTAGTCACCATACAGTACATCCCCAGATTCCGATGCAAAGTTCGATGATTCATTAGTTGCGTATAACACCCAGTGAACCATGTAATACGTGCCCTCCTTACCACCCATCACCAGTCTATCCCATTCCCCCACACCCCTCCCCTCTGAAGTCTTCAGTTTGTTTCTCATAGTCCATAGTCGACTTGAGAGTTTTTGATGTGTAACACTAAAATTCTTTCCTAAAATGTTGAACCAGCTCATACTATAAAAAGTGTGGGTTTAAAGCATCGAGTTTCCCTTTGCATTTTACAACATTCAATTCTTTAAAATATTTTGCTAAATAAATATGCCAATTTGTTATTTTTATCGTTATTACTTTCATTATTCATAATATTTTTTCTCTCGTTTATTAATCTTATTACCTCAAGTGAATGGTGTTTTTGTATATTTTGCTTAGTTATCTGCTGGAATCATAATGGTTCTCCTATCACTTTATAAAATCTGCATATTTTAAAAGTATTAAATTATTTCTGTCACATATGCCGAAAATATTCTTTTCTTAGTGTGCTTTGACTTTTTTTGTAGCTGTTCTGTGTTTCAAAATCTAGACTTAAATTAACAAATATTCGTTAAGAGCTTTCTGTACATCAGGCATTTGACAAAATGCTGGGGCTACAAGATGTCATGGTTGCTGTTCTCGTATAGCTGCATTAAGAGGGAAATACGACTGTGAAGAATGCATTAGATAGTCAAATAACAGAAAACTGGAAATCAATGGCTTAAGCATATGGTGTATAAGTTTAACAAAAGATTCAAAGTGAGTTAGTCCAGGCCTGGTCCAGCTTATAGCTCCTGAGCTTTTGTTGTCAAAGACCCAGACTCTTCTGTTTCTGTTCCATCAGGGTGAGTTCAAGACTTTCCTACTCATGATTGCACAATTGCTACTGAACCTCCAGACGTCAAATCTACATTTCTTGGGGGAACCATAAAGGAGCTCTAGAAGAAGGAGGATATTTGTAAGCAAGAACTTCTCCAGAAGTATGGTTAAGCAAGACCTTCCCCCCGAATGAGTTTATGACTCATTGACCAGACCTGTATCACATTGCCACTCCTAGCAGCAAGAGAGCTGAGGAAAGTGAGTTATTTGTTTGTTTGTTTGTTTTTACCTCGGTGCAATGGTCATCTAAAGAATAACAAGGGTTTCTTAATAAGGAAGAAGTAGGATTGGATATTAAGTAGGTATCTATTGGTGTCAGCCTCAAGAAAGCTATCCACAAAAATAAACAGACAAACAAACAAATAAGTAAATAAAATAATTATAAGTTGTAATGAGTGCAGTGAAAAAGGATAACAAATGCTGTTATAAAGACTAGTAAGGACTGGGACTGTATTAGACAGGATGCCCCAGAAGACCTCCTAAGGAAGTGACAAAGTTGATGGGAAGATGAGAAAGAGTCAGTCTTGCATACAATGGAAGGAAAAATAATCCAGGCAGAGGGAAGGAAAAATGCAAAAAGGTTTTGAGGCAGAAAAGAACCTGGGTTATTCACAGAACTAAAGAAGATTAGTGGAGCTGTGAGTGTTAGAAAAGGGCCCAGGGAAAGAGCCGCAAGATGAAACCATAGAGCTGGTCAAAGTCTTCGTTATTCAGAGCCTTATTGGCCATGGTAAAGTGCTTCAGTTTTCAACATTAATGTGCAGACTTTGGTGTGATGGCCTATATAATCTGATTTACATATTAAGGAGATTGCTCCAGCTGCCATTTAGAAAAAGAATTGTAAATGACAAGAGTGGACATGAAATGCCAGTTAGCATTCTGTGATGGTCCAAATAAGAAAGAGTAATTGTCTGGTCCAAGATGGCAGAATAGTGATAAAGAGAAGTAAATAGGGTCACAGTAAAACTCAAAGGAAGAATTATCAGGATATACTGAGAGCTTGGCCATGAAAGAAAGAAAGAAGGGAAGAAATCAAGAATGGGTCTAAGATTTCTGGCGTGAACAACAATAGTAAGACAGATAGGCTTAATATTAAGTCTTATTAAGAGGACAGAGAGCGGAAAGAAATCAAGAGTTTGGTAAAAGTTGTGTTAAAATCAAAGCTTCTGTCAACCAACCACATGAAGAGATCAAGTAGGTAGTTTAAAATATGAGCCCGAAGCTCAAAGGAAAAATCTAGCTAAACAGAGATGTGGGAATCAGCAAAATATAGATAACATTTAAGGCATGGGTATCAATAAGATCATATATGGAGAAAGTATGCAAAGATGGAAGAGGACCCAAACAAGGAACAGAAATATTTAGTGAGGAAAAAAAGTGTCAGCAAAGTGAGTGAGAGGTAGCAGTTGGTAAAGCAGGAGGAAAACCAGGAGAGTGGTGTGTCTTGGAAGCCCTAAGAGGAGCGTTTCGGAAAAGAGAGAGAGCTCTTTACAAAAGCTCTTAGGAGATAAAGTAAGAGCAGAATACAGGTGTATCTATTAAATTTGTACTTTTTTCTAGCAACTTAGTGATATTAGTCTTATCATTCTATCATGATTAGATCACAAAGGCCTTGAGGGCAAAGATAATGTCTAATACTATTTTTGTGTCGGCCATACGCTTAGCAGAGGGCTAACTCAGTAAGTTCTTAGAGTCAGAGAATCACAGTGATGATAGAAGTCTTAGAAGTTACCCAATCCAATCTCTTCAACAAATAGGGAGACTCAGACCAAGAGCAGTTAAATGATTTGCCCATAGTCACCCTGCTAATTATTGGCTACTTACAAGGAGACCTGAAACTAAATCCACACCCAATCAATTCCCAATTGACTTTATTTTTTACTACATTATACAAAAGATTTATTTTAATTTTCAAACACAGACATGGAGGGAAGAGGAAATTTTTTTCTTTCTTATAAGCAAACTCAGCTTCATATGCTAAGCCCTTAGTCTAAATTAGAAGGAATATATAGAAAGAAGTGAAATGATAGTGAACATGTCTGTATTGAATCCATATAGATATAGCTACATATCTTTCCATAATACAAAATGTGGATTACTCACTGACAATGATTGACAGAGAAATAAAAGGGTGAGAGAGAGAGAGCAAAATACAGTCTTTGTTTCAATCAGAATGTCTAGTAAATTAAATCACTTCCTTACCTATTTGACCACTACCTACTCAACCTAACCCAGTTCAAAAACCACCTAAAGCTGAAGACTTTAGGGAGAGAACTTACTATCTTCCTTGTATGTGATCTTACACCCCTCTGCTACAAGTGGTCAGAGATAGAAAAAATGGTTGACAAGATAATTCCAGACTATTGTGAAACACATACCACACTACTAGTTTATGATATGAGCTCTTTATATAAAACAGCGTAGAATTGTGTTTTGGTGAGATTTTAATTCGTTGATCTAAAATGATAAACTATTTGAAAGCAAATACAGTATTTCATATAATCTTAATTTTTATGGGCTCCTAACCTTCCATCATATAATCTAGTGCCATTTTCTCTCTAGATAGTAAATCAAATGGACAACTCATTGTAAGTATTGAATAAATTCTTAATGAGTCACACAATAAATTCCTACATGGTTTCCTAGTGAAGTCTCTGCACAAGAAGTTAATGCCTTGGGTGCCTGGGTGGTTCATTCAGTTAAACGTCTGCCTTCAGCTCAGTTCATGATCCTGGGGTCCTGGGATCGAGGCCTGCATCGGGCTGCCTGCTCAGTGGGGAGCCTGTTTCTCCCTCTTTCTCTGCCGCTCCCCCTGCTTGTGTTCTCTCTCTCAAATAAATAAATAAAATCTTCAAAAAAAAAAAAAGAAGTTAATGCCTTTATCTGATTGTCTTTTACCCAGGGTGTTCATATTCACGAGAAATTATTGAAAAATGTGTTCTATGATTATATATAGTGCTATTTGGACTATAAAATGTACTATAAAATCTATATTACTTCTAAAATTTTTTATAGGTTAGAAATTAAGTAACTTAAAATACTAAAGCATGCCATTCTCTGCTGCTAGAGACATGAAGTGGCAGATGGTTCTGGAGTAATTATTGTGATCCCTTCAGTTAGACATACTTTAAAATTATGTAAACAGAACCAAGCAGAGCAACTTATCAAGGTGGAAATTAACAATACATAAATGCAAAACAGCATGAAGATATTTTAAAGAAATTTGTGTTTCCATTTCTAGTTAAATTTATTCTACTTCTATCTGTAAATACATCTTAAACAAGCTTTCACTAGTCATTTATTGAAAGACTTCCACTTTGAGAAAGACAGCTAACTCAATTTTGACAGCTTTTCCAATTGATTTTTGTCATCCCCAAAGAGTTCAGGAGCCTTCACAGAATTGTATGGCAATGTCTTTTAGCCACAAAAGAGAAACTTACCAGAACAATATCTCAAAGAAGGAACACAATACAGATAACAATAAAATTAAAAATATGAAGCACAATTTGCCCAGGCAATACTAATACACATTATCAATTCTAACCCTTAGTTAAAAAGAAGTGTATTCATGGAGAGTAAACTCTTCTGTAAAAAGCTTCTCTGTAGGAATAGTTATTACAGTACTTCAGGATTCTAAGTAAAATTGCTCCTTTCCTCTTCACTGACTCCCGAAGAGGCTGAGCCGAAAATGTTTCCTTAAATGGCTCTAGACTCTAGAGCATCTGTGTATAATGATTGACTACTATCAACTCACCCTGGGAAGAATGGTCTACATGACCTTCTTTGACCCTCCAGACTCCTGGTGCTAGACATGTCATGTAACACAGGCTCTGGGACCTCTACTATATTGAGCAAGCTCCATCATTTGTAACAAAGGTTAAACATGCAGCAATGATGGCTGGGCTGTGATAAAGAGAGAAGCATCTATGCTATCTTCTCTTTCATCTCATATACCTTTTGATCACCTACATAGAGAAAAATGAACCATATTTTAATCTATTTTCTCCAAAATACAGCCAAGGCTCTCCAGGAATGAAGAACTAAATCCTTGAGCATTCGTTGGAGGATCATGTCATGATCCTATATGCAAGGTGGTTCCAAGTACACTGTAATGAAATTCACAAAACCATAATATTAAGAGAAATGAGATACCTCTAAGATGTCCTGAGATGACTCAGGAATGCTCTAGACTAACAGTCTTGATATTGACATATAAATCTCTGGATTATGACAGTGATGAGATTTTTTTCAACAGTTGAATTTCTCGAAATTTTCAGTCTTAGAAGGAGGGTGTTTCAGTGGTTAGAGGCACCTGCTGTAGATTCAAATTGTCTGCGTTCAAATCTGGGCTCTACTGTGTTGCTCCACAAAGAGGTGACTTGGAGAAAGTTCCCAATCTCTGGAAACCTTAGTTTCTTCATCTGCAAAATGGACTTACTTTGTAGCTCATTAGGAGAATTAGAAGAGAAAAGATAGGTAAAGTATTTGGTATAGTGCTTACTACATAGCAGTCATTCCAAAAAGTTATTAGTAGAGACCAAGAAAGAGCCAGTAATTGCATTAAGTTTGGGTCCACGGATAACTGAAGTTAGGAACAGAGCATGTCTGTTTAGTGCCGCTCATTTGTTTGATTTTCTATAGAATGGAAACTCAAGAAGCAAAGTGACATGATGAATCCTTCAGGTTGACCAGGGCAGCCAGAATAAGGATAGTATCAGCATAATTTCACCTTTAGGTTAGATTTAGTTAGTATCAGAAGTTCATAAGAACAGACATCACAATACTTGCTGGCATCCAAACTTTGTTTGTCATACCATATTCATCCTTATGACCAGAAAATATAATGTTTAAGGTTAAGTAACAAAAATAGATATTCGGTTTCAAAGTTTTTTTTGTGCCACCTTTTTTTTTTTAAGATTTTATTTATTTAGAGAGAGAGAGAGAGAGAATGAGAGTGGGAGGAGGAGCAAAGGGAGAGGGAGAGAGAGAATCTTAAGCAGACTTCATGCTCAAGGTAGAGCCCAACGCGGGGCTGGATCCAGGACCCTGAGCCCATGACCTGAGCCAGAATCAAGAGTCAGATGCCTAACCAACTGAGCCACCAAGGCGCCCTTACAAAACCTTTTAATAACCCAAGATCTGCATTTACTTTTCATGGTTACAAAGGCAGATATCCAAAAAGCACAGACTAAAGCTTTCATAAAAAATAAACCTGAAGCACAACAGCAAACAGTCTAGAAAATAATAGGAGTAATTTAAATGTGACATAGTGTATACAGATTCCTTACAAATGCATGATTTATAAATCAAACTATTTAAAATGCTGTAAGCAGGTAGAGAATTGGAAGAAATTTCAGAAAAAAATGAAGTAGCTTGAGAGAGAGAATATTGCAGGTAAATGAAAGGATTTAAAAGTTTTTTCACTGTTGGGCCACCTGGGTGGCATCTGACTCTTGGTTTCACCTCAGGTTATGATCTTGGGGCCCTGGCATTGAGCCCTGAGTGGGGCTCTGCACTCAGCATGGAGTCTGCTTGTCCCTTTTCTTCTGTTCCTCCTCCACTCGTGCTCTCTCTTTAAAATAAATAAAACCTTAAAAAAATTTTTTTCACTGTTATGATACTGTTTAAATGGTATTTTAAACTGGACACATGAGCATATCTACTAAAATCCTTTTCAAAAACTAGCTATTTGACTGTGTTAACTTGTTAATTTTTTTTGTCATATAAGCAAAAGATATGTAGTCATTCATTCTCCACAGGACTACTCTTCAATAGCTTACAAATGCCATTTGTAACAAATTCTCAAAAGCTGAGAATGCCTATTACTAGGAATCCATAATAGTAAAAAATGTTTGCTTATTAAATGTTGTAAAGATTCAATATAAAAGTAATCATAAAAGTAATATAAAACTAAGCCAATTAGAATGTTCATTTTTTTAAAAATTGGGTTTACCGACACATGCACACACATCACACACACACACACGTTTAAGATAATCAATTTTTAATAATATTAAGTTATATAAGCTTTTGATCCAGAAAATTATATCAATCTATTAGATAGGTCTCTAATCTAGACATGAAAAGTGGGTAGTCTCATTGAGAAATTTTTTATGTTAACTTTTTATTGAAAAAAGTTTTCCAATAAGGGTTAGATTTTCATAAATGGATGTAAAATGTGTTTGAGAAATTATCTCACTATTACAATTTACTGAGCTTTTTAATGTGTTTATACTTATTTATAAAAAGAGAATAAAAGTATCTTCAGCATTGACATTACCATTAAATATAACCTTTAGCCCTAAAAAAGACACGTATAAAAAAGATGTTGAAATGAGGATTCTAATTAACGTGGGTCCCCCAACAATTTAAATGCATTAGCCTCATTGTCAATAATGCTATTTTAGGAATATATACAATTCTGCTTTTATGTCAGAAGTCGCTCAGCATCTTAATCCTGCAATAAACTTCTTCACAGATAAGCAGAACTGTCTCAAGAAGAGGAGAAGGAGAATGGTTGGCTGAAGAGGAACTGGGCCGGCGACCCTGTCTTCTGCTTGGTAAGATGTGAGTTGCTGAACATTGTCTAACAGGTGCCTGGAGTCTCTTTGCAATTCTCAGAACAGTTACATTTGCACAGATTTTCGACTACATGATGCAATCAGTGGAGAAAATTATAGTGATAAATCAAGAAGCAAAAATTATTCTCTGTCCATTACCTGATTATTTCAGGTTTGAAACCTCGGTTACTCAGAAGAACATTTTTAAATCTCCCTCTTTACTTTGTATATTTAGTCACTGTAAGATCCCAGGCTCTTTATCATGTCTTTCTATGAAAAAGAACACTTCTCAGTAAGGCACTTTGAATATTGGTATGTAAGCTGTTCTCTAAGTCAGGTATGTATTTGGTACCTACTTTCATCGAACAATGGGTACAGCAGATCCTCTGGTTCAACCAGAAGTTGAATAGGCAATATTTCAAGGGAAAAGCAATTAGGACATTACAGTGCTGTTTGACTATTTCACATACATGATGCACCAAAATGAAGAAGAGCTAAGAGAAGGTCTCTAAAGAGCTGAAAATTTTTATCAAGGGCAACACTGAACTGTGCTTTGCTTGTTGTTCTTGTTGAAAGCATTCCTTAATGTTGATCTGTTTATTCTTTTAGAATGTTGTCGGGGGGGAACGTCAAGCTGATAAATCATGTTTTTCTTTGAATTTGTTTTTTTGAGTCCCACAGTTCAGTATTTACATAAATGGGTGCCCTGCTGCTGTGAATCGCTCATCTATGTTTGTCTAGAAACTGTTTGCTATAAAGCTAAACCCATATGTTTTGCAAAGCTTTTTCTCCCTCTTAAAAATAAACCTGAATTTCTCCCTTCCACTAACATTGATGAGTATTCTAGAGCTGTCTCTATATAAAGTCGACACACAAAGGAAGATTAGAAAATTCATAATAACTAATCTAACATGTCTTCGGAGTTAGTTTATTATCAAGCTCTAGGTCCTGAGTAACTTGAATATAAGAAAAAAAATACATAGTTACTATAATCAGAGTTTATACCATAAAATTGCAATTAGTCTCTTCTTTTTTCCCCAAAATGTTGAAATTTTATTTTTCCTGGTTTGGGGAAATATGAGGCATATACTTTATTTAAAAACAAATTTCTTTTAAAAGTCATGCTCATAAGGTTGTGAGGTTGAACCCAAACTATTGATTTTATTTGTGAAAAAGTCATAGTGTATAGTCTTTTTAATCTTGCCAAAAGAAATTTTAAAAAAATACTGACTTGTAAAATTATAATACATTGTAGGAGCTTTTTCAGGATGTCACTAACACCATCTTCCAAATGTAACCCCAAGGGAGTTAACCTTCCAATAATAAGAAAGAAGTTTAGGTGTTGCCAGTGGGGAAAATTTGGAGATCAAATACTGATACACTTTCTAGACCCTTACTACTAATATAAGCTGTGAGTGGGAGGCACAAAGGCTAATGGTTTTAAGACTTCAGTTCTCTTTTCTACCTCCTCAACTTATTAAAGTATTTGATTTAAAAACAAGCTATTCCGTAACTGGAAACCTGTATCTCCCAGCCCCTTCACTCATTTTGCCCATTCCCCCACCCCCCTCCCCTCTGAGAACCATCGGTTTGCTCTCTGTATTTATAGGTCTGATAAGTCATGAGAATAAAAGGTACAGCATGGAGAATATAGTCAATGATATTGTAATAGCCTTTTATGGAGATAGATGGTAGCTACACTTGTGAGCATAGCAAAATACATAAACTTTGAAATCACTACATTGTACACCTGAAACTAATGTAACATTGTGTGTGAACGGTACTCAAATTTAAAAAAAATTTAAATAAAAACAAGCTGTGTTTTTACTTATTATTTCCCATCCCAAGTTTGGATGATGGAAAGAGACCTCTATTTTGTCATGCTATACTCCCTGCCTTTTTACTACTTTTCTTTTCAAAAGAGATAAACACGTTCTTGTCATCCACAGCTGTTCCTCCAGATGTTCCTGAATCAGGACCAAAATCAGCTCATCTGTGCTTTAAATGTGGTCTTCTTGGGAAATCTCTGTCTTCTCTAGGTGAGATCTTTCATAATTCCAGCCACAGCAGGACAGAGACCTTTGATTTTAAGAACATCTGCCTGCCAAGAGCAGGACGAATCTCCCTGACCGACTGGACCATGGAAAAGGCAGCCCTAATATCAAGTGGCCCATCTAGGGGAAGTGAGAACAGCTATCAGCTGGGAAGTGGACAGAGTGAAACCACAGTGAAAATCCTTGTTGTAGAGAAATGCAATTTGCTGTTGAATTCGGGGTCCATTGATTGAGGATGCAATGTGTGCTGCGTAATTGACATACATCATTTTATTTAAATCGTACTCGATGACATCACGAATTCCATCACCACTTTACAAATTAGAAAACCAAGGTTTAGGGACTATATGAATAAGGATTCTTTGGATGACATTGCCAGAAATCCAATGCCAACTATTTAAAGTAAACAGAGTTTAGTTGGCTCAAATAACTGGAAAGTGGACAGTGTTGCCTTCAGGCCTGGCTGAGTCCACAGGTTGAAAGGTTATCATCATATTTCTGGCACTTCATCTTGATTTCTCAGCTCTGTTTCCCTCTGAGCTGGCTTTATTTTCAGATAGGCTCTTTCCATGTTGTGTCAAAGAGGAACACCAAAGTTCCAAGCTGACATTACCCTTACAGCTAGTAATTCCAACAGGGAGAAAGAGTGCCCTTTTTCTGACAACTCTAGAAAAAAAAAAGTCTTGAAGAAGACTGATTGTTCTGGCTCGGATCATAGCCTCATATCTCAACCAAATACTTGAACAGGGTACTCTGGCCAGGCTTGGGTCATGTTGCCCATTTCTGTGGTGAGAGAATGTGGTCTACTCAAACAAACCACATGAAGAAGGTCCCCACAGAAGAGTTCAGTGACCATTAAGAAGTGGGAAAGGAAACCATGCTTGGCAATGAACAAAATCTGTAGTTACCACGTTCTTGTAAAGGGAGGCAAAAATCTTGCCAGAGGCCATAGTGCTGGGACTCATTCTCACTTGAACCGGCTCCAAATCCCATTCACTTCTACCCTCGAGAAGAAAGGGAGGAACAGACAAACTACCTAACGCGAGAAGGCTGATTTTAGGTCCACCAAATGTCTCTAAAATACTTTGGAAATAAATTAAATGGTAGACTCAGTTCTTTGTGGCGTTGGAAGTAGAGATCCCTAGAAAATATGTGTCTCTGAATCATGGATTTCTAATTTAGGGTTTACCCTCATAATTATAAAAATGTTTACTGTGCAATTTAACTTGTAATTAAAACTTTCTAAAGTATATTTAAAGTGTTCTTATCATTTTTAAGAGAGCACTTATATAGAATGTAATGGCTTGAAGTCATCAACATAAACATTAGCTATGATAATGTACTACAATATAATTACACTCTAGGGTCTCCTGAGGTTGGTAGAACTATTAACCCATATCTGAAATTTAAGTTTTCCTATCAGATTTTGTTATTCTTTTGTCACTTCCCTCATTTGTTAAGACAATATGAAAACCAAAATAAAATTATATTTTTAATAGGATAAAAGGACGTCCCCTATCATGGATAGCCTCCATCAGTGAGCTTTGCCATTTTTTTGTTTGATGCTTCAAAACTACAGTGAACTTTGGAATCAGATAAATGGTCATATTAGAAAGGTGTAGATACGTTTCATCAATGCTTCTAAAAATGGTCTCTTTGTAAATTTATTACTGAAAGTGATTTTGTCATATGGCTAAAGTATTAAGAAGAAAAAACATTTCTATGAAAAAAAATTTGGTCACTAACTACATAGGCAATGCCTCAAATGTTTAAAGAAAAATAAAACATAAGCTTCTTTATCTAAAGTAGGTTTCCCTAAATATTGAGGACAACAATATATAAATGGAGATTGAGGTAATGTGGCAGATCTGGACATCCCTTTCACTTCCAGAGTTTAAAGGTGATAGAGAATCACTTTTTAATGCTTGCGATCTGAGGTTAGATTTAGGTTTGGTTCAAAGATTGATCATCTTTTGTTATGTATCCACAGATAAGTTCTTTACTCTCTCTGAGCATCAATTTACTCACTTACAAAACAGAAATAGTAAGAGCTTCTTCAGAGGGTACTTAGGAAAATTAAATAAGGTAATATTTTGAAGTTCTTGTCACAAGCACTTTGAAAATGATGTCTACATTATTATTAATTAAATGTTACTGCTGTTTTGATCTAATAGAATCTAATCACATGCCAGCTATAGAATGGACTGGATTTCAATAGCATAGCAATATAGGAGAAGAGGCTGAAAAACTGAGGTTTAGGGTTTAGTCTTAAATCTTCCTTAACTACTTTCTAACTCTGTTGAAAAAGAGATAAAGAAAACAATTGGGGAATTTTTCATCTTCAAAATTTAAGAAGTAAAATTTGTAAATGCTTACAGTTTGTTTATACTTACTGTTCCATCTATTATGATTTTAGTGGGGTGGGGCTGAACAGATGATGAGAAGTTAATACAGTAGAGTAGCATCTTATAAAGAAAGTGGGACCCTGAGTCGATGGATATTACACAAATCAATGCAAAGAGCCAATCATCCCATATATAGGCCTGCTAGGGCTATGCGCAGAAATCTAGCAGGCCTGTACTGCAGATTCTAAGGGAGGGACTCCAACACTTGGGCTCTAGGGCTTTTATGTTGCATGAATAGGGAAGCACAGCTCCTCTCCTGGTTGATCAAGGGCCAAGACACACTAACAATACGAGTTGACAGAGCCTTGGATCCAATCTTATCTTGCCATCTTAAGCATTCACTGTTGAGGGTAATTCCAGCCCCTCCT
This sequence comes from Ailuropoda melanoleuca, assembly GCF_002007445.2. NCBI lineage: Eukaryota > Metazoa > Chordata > Mammalia > Carnivora > Ursidae > Ailuropoda > Ailuropoda melanoleuca. Next base: position 90,272,777 of record NC_048225.1, read on the forward strand.
TGCCATGATGGTCTGGGAAGAGAAATTGGTGTCCAAACTTGCAGTTGAGTAGACTTATCATCTTTTTTTTTTTTTAACATTTATTTATTTATTTGAGAGAGAGAGAGCAGGAGCAAGAGGAAGGGCAGAAGGAGAGGGAAAAAGAGAGAGAAGCAGACTCCCTGCTGGGCATGGAGCTCAATGTGGGGCTCAATCCCTGGACCCTGAGATCATGACCTGAGCCAAAAATTAAGTCAGACACTTAACCGACTGATCCACCCAGGTGTTCCGAGAACTGATTATCTTAAACACTGATGCAAAGCTAGTTTGCATGGAGCTTCAAGGAAAATACATTTTTTTTACTGGAAAGCCAGGCTGTGAAGGATCAGTGTTAGGCAAGTTAATTCTTGCCTCTCAGCAGGTTAAGTCATAATTGTATATAATTAAAACTACCTTTGAAAAATCCAAATTTACCCAAAGCACAGTATACATTTTTTTTTAAGATTTTATTTATTTATTTGTGAGAGTGAGTGAGAGAGAGATCACGAGCAGGGGAGCAGGGGGGAGGAGTAGAGGGAGAAGCAGACTCCCCGCTGAGCAGAGAACCTGACATGGAGCTGGATCCCTGGAGCCTGGGATCATGACATGAGCTGAAGGCAGATGCTTAACCAACTGAGCCACCCAAGCCCCCAGAATATACAAGGTTTATATATAGAATTCTGCATGGTAATCTTACGCGCGCTAAAAGAGAGAATCCCTGAGGTAGACTGAAGGAAAAAAAAAAAAAGGAAAGTCTATAGGGAAATACCCAGCATTCAAATCATTTGACTTTTAAAACAACACTGAAATCTCTGCATGAATGAGAGCCTGGTGGAGAATTCTAGAACGTTCTTAACTCATGTACAGCGATTACTCCATTCTCTTTTAGTAGAAAAACTCTATAGCATTAATATTTATTAATAGGTTTGTTGTTGGAAGAATTATATAGTTCTTAAGTTAAAGGAACTTTGTTCAGTGTTCACAGGTAGTAATTGTTGGTGTAATAAAAAACTACTGAAGTATTTTTGTTTTTATACAGTATTGGAGCTTTGCTTTGCCTTTGTTTTCTTGGTCAAGAGCTACTTTGTAATCAAATGGAAAATGACATGCAAAATATCACAAAGAAAGAAGAAAAATTATTGATAAGAAATGCATATTAAAAAGTCAAATACACCATTTTTCCTCTGTCACTTCATTAGAGGAAAACTATGTGCCAAGAAAATTCCTACCCATTGTCTGATTTAAATCTTATAATAGTTCTATGATACTTATCTTAGATGAGAAAACTCAGATTTCAAGAGATGAAGTGGCTTACCTTAGTTTATCAATATCAGAAATAAAACCCTCTTCTTTTGAATCTAGGGCTTTCTGTCCTTCTCTTGCCTTTATATCATACCTCAAAAAATAATCTGACATTTAGGCATCAAATTAAAGCTTAAATACAACATAGAAATTCACTTGCCTCTTCATATACACTTGCTAAATAAAAATAGATATGAAATCATCTTATTAAATATTTATCTAATGGTTCTAGCTACGCTTGCCAAAATATCAGCATCACCTGGTTCTGGATGTTCTTAGAAATATCGTGGCATACGTGGTTCTAGATATTACTGAAAATATCAGTTTGCAATTCATCTGACTAGATTTACTCACATGCTTTGGGAGTGACAATTACTTCAATCTAACTCAGATAGTTAACCTGCCAAGTTTGCGTTTTTTGGCTTTCCTTCTTAATCCTGGAATTAAGTTTCCTTCTTGCGTCCTGGAAAAAAGTTTAACTGCATTATTACAACAGCTTAAAGACATTTTATTAATTTCAATTGTTATGTAGATAATCATATAACATAATTACAAAGGATGACATTTTAATGTAAGAAATTATAATGCAATATTTAGCAATTAACAATTTACTTAATAAAGACTATTCCAAAAAATATTAATTTAAGACTATTTATTGAACCCCCTTTATGTTTCAAACACTTCTCAGTGCTGAAGATGCAGCACTGAACAAGGCCGACAAGATCCCAGGCTTTAGGAATCACCTCCTTAGAAGCTGGAGATAAACAATAAACAAGTGATCAAAATATTAATTAATATGGATCACAGATTGTAATGTATGCACCAAAGGAAACAAACAGGGAAACATGAGTAGTAACATGGGTGATGAGACAGGGGAACCTCCTTCAACAGAGAAGTCAAGGAAGGCTTCCTGAGGGAGATAGTTGAGCTTACACCTGTAGGTCAGACAGAGCTCATTGTGTAAAGAGCTGGGATTGAGGCTTTCCAAGTACAGAACATGGCAAATTCCTAAGACAGGAAAGAATGTGGCTGTTGGAGTAACAGAAAGTCATCCACAAAGCAGACAGTGGAGTAGATTGAGAGTGAGGCGTGGTGGGCAGAGGCCAGGTAGAACAGAGACTTGTGGGTCCCAGTAGAAGTTTGAATGTAATTCCAAGACCAATGGGAAACCACTGAAGGTAGACTCAGCAGGGGGAGGGATAGAGTCTGCTTTGTGTTCAGCATGCCCTCCGGTGAGCAGCGCTCCCTGCATGCCAAACGCTGTGCTAAGACCTCTCCTTCTTACCCCCATAGGTGGTCCATCACTATCATGATAGGAGAAAACAGAGCCACAAAAAATTATTCAGCGCCACTTAGCTGATGGGTTTGAAACTCATACATCTGATTCCCCAAGACCAACGACTCAACCACCAGGCTTGGCTCTGATAATTACTAAATGGCCTCATCAATGACACATTTTTCTATTGCTGATGTTTTCAGCACTTGCTTTGCCCATTTCTTGAGACAGGCTGGGATCCAAACTAAATTTAATAACCTCTTGAAGGCTAACGGCAGTATTCGTTTAAAACTAAGATTGTGGTGGAATAAAGATTCTTGGTCAGAAGATAAGTGAAGTAATTAGAACTCAAGTATATTAAAAAAATGTTGTTGGTGCTAACCAGGACCTCTTTATTTTCATAGAGGACCACCCAGGGAGCAAATAGGATTAAGCCAACAAGAAGCACTTAAGAAAACATTACATGGAAACTCACTGGTGGTTGGTAAAAATCTTATACACCACAAGAATAAGCAGATTATTGCTCTGAAAGCAGAAATAGATTTGACTCTGACATGGATGATTTAAGTACAGTCCAATTGGACATAGATGTCTAAACTTCTCACGATATTTCTGGTCTCAGAGGCTAGACTGTCATGTCAGCCTTCTCTGCTACCCTGCACTAGGACAGACATGGAATATGTTTCAGGTGTTAGGCCTTCCTTGACTCTGCACCTATATAATTTTTCTTATTCTTAGTCTTTATATTGTTCATTTCCAAGACTGCTTGTTATTTCCTCGTACTTTGTGGCATCTTTTCAACGAGGAGGTAACCAAAGACCCAGAGAGGACGTTGCTAAAGTGCGAGGAAGTCAAGTCGTGGTATATTTCATAAATTACATGGTTCTTATAAAGAATTACAGAAAGGGATCTTAATATTATTTTTAGCTACAAAATAATAGTCATGGTAATGTTTACTATAAGCATTAGGCATGCCTCTAAGCGCTTTATCCATATTAACGCTTGTAACCTTATTAGATTGCATTATTATTACTTCCATTTTGCAGATGTGGAAACTAACATAAATACAGATTTTGTAACCCGCCCAGGGCCCCAGAGCAAGTAAATGGTAGAGCTTGGATTGAACTCCTGCTGCCTGGCTCTGAGTATGTGCTCTTAAATACTTTTTTTATGCTGTTTTATGGCAAGATCTAGAAAGTATTTGGAGTCGTGTAGCTCCTGAATTTTTAACAAAGGTCCAGACTTAACAGAGCACTTGTATACCTTAAAGCCAGCGAAATTCATACGTTGGAGAGGACATTAATAGGCAGCAATATTAGAAGGGGCTCTTCAGAGGCATTAATAAGAGGGAGAGTTTTCTATCAACCTCGAATGATTCAGTCAGAGACATACAAAACAGATGTTTCAGGGCACAAGCATCGAGAACAGGAGATAAACGCTTTAAAAGGATTTCTGGGGTAAAAATGTAAACTCTAACTGAACAAACGCCTGCTGAAACTGTAGAAATTGGAAAGTGATTTCTCCTAACATCAATCTGTAAAAATGAAAAGCTTCTTGCAGCTTCATGTATCACTGTCCACAAAGACTGGACTCCTCTGCTAATAGAAAATGTAAACATTTCCTCTTATCTGTGGGCTCACTTCCCCCGTGGAGTTCACATGTTTGCATCTCCGGCATGATGGGATTAACCTTGGCGTTATCACAAGTCCCCGGGGGATAAGGAACACCCAGAAATTTTAGTAACTGAACCGTGGTAGGCCTTTATTATGTCCTAAGGATTTGGCTTGCATTAATTTCAAGTCTCACAAAGGCCCTCTGAGGTCAGCCTTGCCTGGTGGGTGGGGGGCTTCTTTGCGCCCCCCCCCCCCCCCCCCCCGTCTCACTAACCCCTCTCCGGTGCAGGAAGACTTACTGATGTGAGTTCCGAACTAGAGGCACAGGTCTTTGTTTACAGTAGAAAAGATTACACTTCCTTAAAGTTACCATGGGACCCCCATGAGACATCTTGTGTCAAATTGACCTGGGCAAAGTCTGTCTCCTGTCAAGTCACTCACCACTTTTTTCTCTTTTACCTCCTCCATGAGGAGACAGGGTGGCTTATAGGGTCAAACTCAGCTCTGCTAACCCAGCTAACTCAGATTCAAAAGCAAAAGAATAAGGGGCCTCCCATATGTTCCTAGAACCTGCCGCATTCCCAACTGAATTTTTACCAGCAAGCCTGAATGGTGGGTTACTGAAACTCTTCTAGATATTTCTAAAATGGCCGCTTAGTTCCCATTTTGGTTATTTCCTTATGAAATAAATATATCGACTGGAAACTCCCACAGGCATTAGAATGAGTGGCAGATTACCAAACCTACCCTCCTTCCATTTCTCTAATAGTGAATGGTTTTCTCTCTCCAGGAATTAAATGAGGCAACCAAGGTAAAGCTGGGTTAGGTAAAGTATCACTGGTACATGGTTAAAATGCAAAACATTGAACACATGCCCTAGAGCAAGAACACTTTAATCAAAACCTTTTTTAGTAGAAGAAATGGAAAGCCTTTGGTTCCATTGCCTGCAAAAAAATCTAGAACTAACCTAGTACCCAGATTGTGTTCTTCCATAATGGGAAGTGGAAGGAATGGAGGGATGTGAGACTGATGATCTGCTTGAGGTTAATAGAAGCATGTTGTTCAGTAAAGGGCACAGACCCAGAGCGGGCAGCAATGGTTCTGGTCCCAGATTTTCATTACTTAATGTCTCTAGAGTGAGCTTCCTTTGCTGTAGGAGGAACACATTGACCTAAATGACCTCAAGCTACCTTTCAGCTCCAGAATTTCACAGCTCTTGGAAAGGGCTGCTGGGAGAATCAAATAAGATATGAAACCACTATAAAACATTTTTTCCACAGGCAAAAACAAAAACAAAAAATATTTTGCCACATACACCTTGAAATGTATTATTACATGGCAAATTATAGCAAACTAATTCTAAATGTCTTAGGAACATGGGATCCAGGTGATTTCCCACTTTGGTCCCCTCCAGGGGCATTCCCACCCAAACCAGCACCCAAGGGAACACTGAAAGGCCTAGAACATCCTTAAAGAGCAAGTGTCTCTGCGGTTGTTTTTTTGCCTGAGACTCTTTTCTTCCCCAGCTGGAGTTCCTTTGAACTGATTTCCTGGGAAGAACACTCCCATTGTCACAGATGAAAGTTGCGAAAGTTGCACCTGCAATCTATAGAGAGGCAAATAGAACTCACTAGGAAGGTAATGAAACAGGTTTTGCTTAAATCCCAGAGACATGGGAAATAGTGAATTATCAGTTTGAAATTATACTTTGTCACAGCAGTTAAAATAGAAGTCTAACAAGTAGGCATTGTCTTTAGAGAAATGGACAGAATTGTGAATGAGGAAAAGATCTAGTGGTAGAATGGGGCCAAGGGGGAGAATGATATGACATGTGGGCTTGGTGAGGGTAGATGCACATGATAAAATGTTAAGAAAAAGTCAAACTATGTATAAGGGGCTTTACTTACATTGATTTAAAACAACCAAGCAAAACAGATACTAGAATCCCCACTACATAGGGGAAGAAAGTGAAGCTTAGGAGAGATAAATTGCTCTAGTGACAGGGGTAGTTAGAAGCAGACTCCTCAATGCTACCCTAAAGACACTAATGATTCCTCAAATCCTCCTTCTCCCCATTGCCGTACTCATCACTGAAGTCTCCATTTTGACAGCGGTGGAGGATGGGGGTGAGAAAAGTGTCCTGTTGTGCACACAGGTGAGTGTTCATACACATGTCAGAGTTAGAGCAGTCATAACTGCTGGCTTAGGTGCTGAAGATACAGATATGATCACCAACCCAGGGACCGCTGACCTTTGTCTATCTCAATAGTGGGATTCTCAAGCGTGTTAAACCAAGCAGAGAAGTCTCTTCTTTTGTGCAGTCTCTTGCAGTTTGACCATACTGTCAAGTTAATCAACAGCAAAATATTTCCCTGGGAACAGGACAGGTCCCCTCCCCTGGCCCCAAGGGTGTAGAGGGGTGTAGAGTTGAGGCAGTTGACATCTACGTGGTGAATGGAGAATTTGTTTGTGCAGCTTTGTGTCACTGCTCAGGAGGGGGCCAAATAGGAAAGAGGAACAAAATCCACCCCGGGAGAGACAAAGTCCATCTGATATGTACAAACTACTATTATATCAACAAATGCCATTTTCCTGATTTCCAAGGTATGAAATAGTTTTTTAAATACATTTTTTTCCAGTTTTTCTACCAACAAGGGCCTCTTTTCTTTCTTCTTTAACTGAAGTATAGTTGACATACAATTGTATAAGGATCTCTTTCCTTACATTTACACTGAGACCCCATGTTTTGAAAGATCTTTGTCTACCAAATTTCATTTATTGAGTAAAGCAATGTGCTTGCTGAGTTTTATTCATCAAAGACATAACTGCCCATCAAATCTTCTAATGAGCTTTGGGATAACTAATATTTCCACAATGTACTAATTATAATTCCAGACTAAAGCAAAGGAAGTTGACCTTTCAATTAACATGGGCAGCTTTGCCATAGTAAATGAGCCATTTCTACTGGCTATTTTATACTGAAATACTGAGAATAGCTTCCAGTTGTCCTATAGATCCAGGCACCTGGGTTTCAAAAACAATGGAGTTCGATGGTCCTTGAAACTTGCTCAGGTGTCCTTTTAATGTAATCCCTTAGGACTTTCTGCAGGCTCTTTCCATCACATTTTCCACCTTGCATTGTAATTATCTTTTTTCTTTTTGGCTTAAACAACAGGCATTTATTACTAACAGTTCTGGAGGCTAGGGAGTCCAAAATCAAGTGGTAGCTTTCGTTGTTCCTGGTGAGAGCTCTTGCAGATGGCCCCCTTGGGGTTGTGTCCTCACATGACCTCTTCTTTGTGCAGCCTGGCACAGAAAGAGCCATTATAAATGTCTTTTTACATATGCATAACTAGCTTTTGATTACTTAGCTACCATCTCTAATTCTATGAGTATACCTACTGAGTTTCTTCCAAATATGTGCTTTCCCTCCACAACATTTCCAATGGGTGTTATTTTCTCCATCTGATGTCGCCAATATCTGTTTTGTTACAAGTGCGTTCAAGTATTTTCGTACATATTAATTCAAAGAAATGAAAATACCCTTTCTCCAACTCCCAACTTGACAAATAAGCAGAAGCAGATGGTTCACATGTTGAATGAATGAAATAAGGAGAAAGGGTAAAGGAAGAGGGAAAGGATAGGGAAATATTTTTAAATTTATCAAAATATGAGCTTAGCTAAACATAGAAGAGAAGGCGAACATCAATGCACAGAGGGCATGCTCATTAGCTGAATGTAACTAGAGTTTACAGACCAAGGAGAAAATAATGGGAGATGATGGTGCAGGTTGCGGGTCATGTGTTCACCAATAAGAAATTTAGGTTCTATGTGGAAGCTACAGAGTCACTGAAAATTTTTGGCAAAGATATATTTGGGCTTTAGAAAGCATAATGGCTCTGACCACAACGTGACCAGTGTGTAATCCAGATGTCAGCAGCATCGACCCTGCCCAGGGACACAGTGGAAATGCCCTTGGGTTCCCCCAAGTCCACAGTCCTCTCATAGTTCTCTGCTATTTCCCAGGGAGTTCCTGTTTGGCCTCCCCAGTCTCTCTGGCTCTTGTTCTCTTCCTTCCTTCCTTCCTTCCTTTTTCTTTCTTTCTTACTTTCTTTCTTCTTTCTTTCTTTCTTTGTTTCTTTCTTCTTTTCTTTATATTATGTTTAGTTAGGCACTGTATAGTACATCGTTAGTTTTTGATGTAGTGTTCAATGATTCATTAGTTAACAGCCAGAGCTCATCACAACATGTGCCCTCCTTAATACCCATCACACTGTTACCCGCTCACCCTGTTCTCTTTCAACATCAGTCCTAATCAGACATCCAGTTCTCTACTTCAGTTTCAAACACACAATAAACCAACAGTTTCATTTCATTTACACAGTCTTTGTTTTTTTCGTATGTTTTTTAGTTTTGATAGCTTGTTTTCATTTGGTTTGGTTTTGAAAACTGCACAGATTTCTTAGGGAAGACACAGAAAGGTTTACATCTCAACGATATGAATTGATGGGAAAATGAGGCATCATTCTCAAAACACCCTTGGCCATCCACCGCCCTGGGGCTTTACTGGGTTGCCTTGGGCACTCATCTCTACTTTTCCCTATTGGACCACTATGATTTTCACACTTCTTTTTGGAATATTCCAGGAACTAGGAATGCCTTTCCCCCTATTTAGCCAGTGTGCCCTCTGCTTTGATGTCTGATTCCTGTAGATGTCTCTGTCCTGGGGTGGATTCAGCTGACCCCAAGCAGACTTACCAAGGCATATTCTCATAAAGAGTATTTCTTCCTCAGAAGAAACTCTCACAACAACTGTTAGGAGCGTTAGATTTTTTTCATCGTTATAAAAATAATTGAAAGAAGGCAGAGTTGCAATGGAAAAAAGAAACAGTTGGTGCAGAAATATAAGGGAAAAAATTACAAGAAGGCTGAAATGTAGCAGTGCAGATAAAAGGGTTGTTTTAAGAGATAATGAGATAGAATCAATGGTACTTGAAGATGGATTGGATACCAACTTTGAGGAAGGAGAGATAGGGTCAAAAATAATTTTGTTTTCTTACTAGGGCAACTGGGATTACCATAAATGATAATGACATTCACCAACGTAGAGAATACTGAAGAATTGGTATTAGTTGGTATGTTATTTTTTAAGTATTGAGTCAAGATGTCTGTGGAACATGCAACGAAGTTGTCCACTACGTCATTGGATTTATTGGTCTGGGACTCTGAAGATATTTAAATATCACCAGAATTTCAGATTTGAAGCCATATAATAGATTACATCAACCTGGGCCAGTATAATGTGGATGAAGAAGAGAAATGACAAGAAAACCGGGAAGACATCTACACGTAAGTAGTGGAGAGAGAAATGGGTCCCTTGCAGAGCGAGGAGGGGCTGTCAGAATGTAGTAATGTACTGTAATAATCAGGAAGGAGCTAATGTCGTGAAAGCCAAGAGAAAAAATTCTCCAGAAGAGAGAATGATCACAGTGTTAAAAAGTCAAGTTATAGGGGACCAAAATCTTCCGTTGGATTTCCTCCTTTACTGAAGGAAGGAAAACAGCATGAGATTTGGCAGATTTGAATTAAACAGCTGTTTTAATTTCTTCTCAGTTCTAATAATTTATTTCTCTTTAACTCAATTTTCATTACCAACAGGCAAATATGTTCCAAATGTTCCAGAATATGACTTTCTTATTTTCACACCTATGGAATAATGATAATCATAGGGCGTACCTGAGGGGCCATACGTCACCTCCATCTTGAGTGATAAAGCTGAAAGTCAGAAGGAAACCAACATTATCATAGCATAACATTAGCCTGGCAGTTACAAAGCTTCAGCCATTGTCTGGTGAAAATTAGTCATATTTAGTAGCTGCATTCAATCTTTCAGGTCACTGGGTCAGATGTTGTAGTAAATGGTAGAAGAGAATAAATACAGATTACTGAATGTCCAGAAATGTATCTATTAGGCGAATATGCCCTAGGACAGCAGTAATTTGATTTTTTAAATCTTATTTTCTTCCTTTATACATTATTCAGACAGTCATAACAAGATCTCCTTCAGTATAATTTGCCTGGCTGCCTAATGTTAACAGATACTATAAGAGCAAAGGATAATATCCAGAAGTATTCTCCTACCTGAGAGAAAAGGTTTCATAGAAACTGACGTGGTGAGTGCTGTGCTATGCCACCCAGAACCCCCATCTCAAGCTCAAGGTACCCATTCTATGGGCTGCTGGAGATCCCTGCCACTCGAAGCTGAGACCCTCCCTGAGCCAGAAATACTGCCTCATCCAGGTTTATGCACAAGGACAATCCACACCCAATGACTGGCTAATAGGGTAAAAAGCCAGACCCCCTGTCTGGCTCCTGTCCTGAATCTGGACAACTGTACAGGGCCAAGCCAATTCCAGCACTCCTCCAGCTCCAGCTGAGGCCTCCGTGGCAACTGCACACATTTCCACTTCTTCCTTTGCCCAAATCTGCTTCCCTCACTCCTTCATTGGCGTAGATCCCTAGAGCACCACCCCTGAACTCCCTGCATACAAATCTCAAGTGTCTCCACCTCTGGTTTCCAGGGAACTCAACCTGAGATAACCGCTATTACATGTTTATTTAGATACTCGAGATTAAGAGATAGTCTCCTAAAGCATTTAGTATTATAAATATCTGCTTTTAAACCTTTAAAATACAAAAGGACAAAGTGATGATAACATACATTTGTAACTGTCCATCATCCACATTGTGTGGGCTCATAGTTTATTTAATAATGATTGCATCCTCCATCACTTCTGTACAAATGCCATATTGAGTAGAAGGTTTCTTATCTCTTAATTTAACCACTCATCTTCCCTTCTTCTTGAAAATTTTAGGAAGTCTGTTGTGCTTTTGCTGTTCATGGTGTTATTGTTGACTATTTCATTTTTTAAAAAAGATTTTATTTATTTATTTGACAGAGAGAAAGAGCACAAGCAGGGGGAGCAGCAGAGGGAGGCTCCCTGCTGAGCAGGGAACCCGATCCAGGGCTCAATCCCAGGACCCCTGGATCATGACCTGAACAGAAGGGAGCTACTTACCCCACTGAGCCACCCAGGTGCCCCTACTGTTGACTATTTCTATCTTCCTTTTATTAACTTTGATTATTACCTTTTTATATTCAAAAGTTCCCTATTCACAATTATTTAACTTTTTATATCCACCTATAATCTTCACGGATTGCATTAGCTTATAGAAATATCTACTGTGTTCCTTAAAGTATCTGTGATTTTTTTCTTCTTGATTTACTTCCTTCCTCTTTTTTGAAACATGTCCCTTGACACTTCCGTCACTTTTCTGGGGGTTTTTTAAGAGATTTTACTTACTTATTTATTTATTTATTTACTTACTTTATTTAGAGAGTGTGAGCAAGGGGAGGGGCAGTGAGAATCTCAAGCAGACTCCTCACTGACCCACTGACAGCAGAGTCCAACACGGGCTTTATCTCACCACCCTGAGATCGTGACCTGTGCTGAAATCAAGAAGCAAACGCTTAACTGACTGAGCCACCCAGGCGCCCCACTTCCATCACTTTTTTTAAAGGACCAAGGCTTCGTTTACTTTAATCAACCCTCTTATATTTTAAAGTTTGTTCTCTTTGTTTTCAGTTTAGAATGAGATTTTAATGATGTTAATTAGAGAAACTAGAGGTGCCCTAATTATGTCTAGTCAATCACTCTATGCCCATGGATTTCCCCCCTAAAAACGAAAATTCCAAGAATTAAACAACATGGTATACAAGATACCATTCCAAATCAGGCAAAGACAGAAGCGGAACAACTTGATCTAGACTAAAAGCCTCATCAGAATGCAACCCCAGCTCTTATTATCAACTAATTCTAAAGAACGGCTAGTGCATTCAGGCCCCAAAGTCAAGAAAAAATGAGAAAGACAGCTGACCTCATACATCTGTTTACCCCATGGAAGCTAGAATATGAACAATGCACAGATAAATGCACAACCTTTTACATAATGGGATCTCAGCATTTCCAGCAGCTTGACCCATCCCTTTGAATGTTCTCCTAGGGAGGAGCAAGAAAGAGAGAGTAGGCAGAGGGCCTGGTGAAGGAAAACAGTCCCCATACACTCTCTCTTTCTCTCTCTCTCTCTCTCTCTCTCTCTCACACACACACACACACTCACACACATACACTGATGTGGAGAAAATTTATTATTTTCCTAAAGTTTTTACTTCTGCTAACTTTCCCTGCTTTTGAAAAAATTAGGCTAGCCAAATAGAAAGAAGCACTCTTACCATGTATTTCTATAAGGGGTGCTATTCACCTGATTTTTCCCACTCTGGAAATCAGAATTTTTTTTCTAAACTCAAGATAAGATCCACTGGGGCGATGACTATTATCTAGTTATCACCAGACTGTTATCATAGTGAAATATCCCATCATATTTATAAACATCTGTCATCCCCCACAGACTCCCCCACTCCAGGTTCCTTGCTGTTCTTAAAAGAGGCCAAGCATATTCTTTCAGTTTGGAACATATCCAGATAGATAACTCCATCACCTCTTTTAAGTCTTTGCTCAAATGTCACCTGTTCAGTGAGACTTACCGAATCACTTATTTTAAATTGAAAACCTCCCTTAATACTCTTGATCTCACCTACCCTGCTATAGGTTTTTTATTTTTCATAGAACTTATCTCCTTTGACTATCCTATAAAAATTAACTCATTTATTATGTGTCTCCCCCTATTATACGGTACATTCCATGAGAAGAAGAACTTGGTTTGCTTTTTTCAATAATGTGTCCCAACTACATTAAACAGAGCCTGGCACATAGTAGGTGCTCAATAAACATCTGTTGAATGAATGGCTTTGGTAGTGCTGTCTCTCTAACCTGAATACTCTGTTACTTATTCTGTCTTCCTTGGTGACTGGCTGCTCCCAAGAGCTTAAAGGGTGTCTGTGTATTCTATCAAAGATAGGATATTTTGTCATCATTTTTATTGAGGTGAGAGTTATATAACATAAAATTAACCATTCCAAAGTGAACAATTCAGTGGCATTTAGTACATTCACAATGCTATATAGTCATCACCTCTATCTAGATCCAAAATATTTTCGTTACACTGAAAAAGAAGCCCATACCCCTTAAGGAGCTCTTTTCTATTCCCCCCTACCCCCAGCCCCTGACAACCACCAATCTTCATTCTTTCTCTGTGGGTTTACCTATTCTGGATATTTTATGTAAATGAAAGTATACAATACCTGGCATTTTATGTGGGTTTCTTTCACTGGGTATAATGTTTCTGATATGCCACATTATTGGTATCAGTACTTCATTTCTTTTATTGTTGAATAATATTTCATTTATGTATGTGTCATGTCATACTTTGTTTATCTGTTCATTTGATGGCCATTTGGGCTGTTTCTACTTTTTAGCTATTGTGAAGAGCTGCTATGAACATGTGTATATATGTTTTGTTTGAGTACCTGTTTTCAGTTCTTTGGGGTATAGATCTAGGAGCAGAATTGCTGAGCCATATTGTAATTCTATGCTTAACTTTTTGAGAAACCACCAAACTGTTTTCCACAGTAGCCAAACCATTTCACATTTCCAACTGCAATGTGCAAGGGTTCCAATTTCCCCACATCCTGTCCACACTTGTTATTTCCCATTTTTAAATTATTATTATAGCGTCTCAGTATGTGTGAGGTGATATTTCACCATGGTGACAAATGACTGACTAATGATATCGAGCATCTTTTCTTGTGCTCGTTGGCCATTTACATGTCTTTGGAGAAATGTCTATGCAAGTCCTTTGCTCACCTATTAATTGGGTTTTTGTCTTTTTATTGTTGAATTAAAAGAGTTCTTTTTATATATTCTGAATACAAGATGCTGATCAGACGTATCACTTGCAAATATTTTCTCTCATTCTGTAGGTTGTTTTTTCACATTCTTGATAATGGCTTTTGATGCATAAAGGTTTTTATTTTGATGAAATTTTAGTGACCTGTTTCTTTCTTTTGTTGTTCATAGTTTTGGTGAAAGGAAGGTTTTAAAGCCATTTTACGGGGCGCCTGGGTGGCTCAGTCGTTAGGCGTCTCCCTTCGGCTCAGGGCGTGATCCCAGGATCCTGGGATCGAGCCCCGCATCGGGATCCCTGCTCTGCTGGGAGCCTGCTTCTTCCTCTCTAACTCCTCCTGCTTGTGCTCCCTCTCTTGCTGGCTGTCTCTCTCTCTGTCAAATAAAAAATAATAATAAAATAAGGCCATTTTAGTGGGAAAAGTTTCTTCTTACTTGTAGCCCAAACTTTAATCAAATTCTAAATGTAAATAGCACCATGACCCATCTTTGTAACCCCCATTCTTCATCACCTGGACAGCAGTAAACTTGGACATCACCACTCATCATCACAGAGCAGTTCCTCCCAGCTCCTGCTGTTTCTTTCCTTGTGGAACAAGCTTCCCTGTCATAACACTCCTGGCCTCTGTCCACCCCCGTCCACCCTTCTGCATTTTCAGTAAGCAGAGTTAGGAGTGATAAGCTTGCATAGCTGGCATTGCTCCTCCCTTTCTCTTGAGACCTGGCTTGTCCATGGAGAACATGTGTCCTGCTCTGCTATCTGCCAGTGGTGAAAGGGCCTGCAGCTGAGGGTATACATTGGCTCAAATCTTATGTCCGTAATAAAGGTGATGTTTTTATTTTCATATGCCTTTCTCATTCATTCATTTATTCATTTATCCATTCAACCAATAATAATTGAAAGCCTATTCTAGGCCAGGTCCTATCTAATATGCTGGGGATACAGCCATAAACAAAATAGACCAAAAAAAATCCTGTGTTCATTGATCTATGGTCCTAACATGAAGATGGGGAGAGATAAACAAGATAAGTAAGATTATGTCAGTCAAGAACACAGAGGTGCCATTTTATTGGCCCCCTCATACTCCAAAAATGACCAATGTCATTGAGTTTTCAGTCTCATGACTCAGAAAAGTTATCATTTTCTCTGGTTGACATTCTTGGTTACAATCAAAAGAAAGGAACTCTGGCTCTCTAATGTATAGGTGAGATTAATAAAACCTTGTAGAGGTGTTCACAAGGTAGAGAAGTAGTTTTGAAATGTAAACAGGAGCCAAGGGGGTCTGGAAGCCAACAGCAGGCTATAATCCCTGACCTCACAGCTCCACAGCTCCCTCTCAAGGGTCAGGTTCCTAGGCAGGAATAACCGAACGGTGGAGCCGAAATCACATGTGCATGCTCTGGTTCCCAGAGACAGGATAAGAGAATAACTGGCTTTTTTCAATTTCTATAGTGAAAGGTATGGATCTGTTTCCTGCTGAGGCCCACACAATGAGATCATTTAAAAATGAAACTGGTTGGGTGTTGGGCTGCCTGCCTGGCCAAAAGAGACATATATCCATTATATTAACACCATGGTCTTTCTTGCCCCTTAAGTCCTGTTAATCTTACGTTTCTACTTCCTTTTTTTATAAGCAATGCTTAGCCTACTTCTTTTCTTTCTTTTAATCTTATGGCTAGAAAATGGAAAAAAATACCATTTGAAACTGCAAGTACTTTTGTCTCCTGACAGATGAAGAATCGAATTAAACTTTGAGGCAAATTGTTCCTTCATTTTTATGGAAAAAAACCACCTCTATTCAACAACACAGCATCCATTCCGAGTACAGATGTTTCTAGTAGAGCTATGTCTCTGAAGATTTAGTTGGCTTGTTGAGATAAATGTTCTTTTGTTTTCTGGTGGGATAGAAACTGCCCTATGTCTTTGTATTATTTGTTTTGGAGGGGTGTGTGTGTGTGTGTGTGTGTGTACACTCGAGTTCAAGCACTTTTTCAGAGGCAGTTTGGGAGCAAAAACTCTAAAAACTAAAGAAATATGATATTTACTGTGAGCAGACAAGACACTGTAAAAAGAAACTGGAAATACAATGCTCTAACATGGTATTGCTCAGCAGGGAATAACACAGAATGTGGAAAATACACTTATTTTTTCACATCGTTGAGGTGTGATTATCTTTGGAGGCCCCAGGACAAGACCATAAAGGGTGGGTTGTGAGTTGGCTCCTCTCAGGAGAGGGAACACCCCTATAGCACCAATCTGGCAACCACTTCCTTTGGCTACAGCCACATTCACCACTACGTGCATTTCCACGTTCAGGAGCCCAAACCTGTAGCTACCGCCCCCTCTCCTGTGACCAAAGGGAGAGCTGCCCCCTCCTCCCATGTCTCTGGCTCCTGAGATGATATCTGACATGAGGGTTTCTCAGTGGCAGACCTTGGGAATCTGTCGGCAGTCTAACTGCAAGGCAGATTGAGCAAGCCAGTGGGGAGCCCTGACAACTCCTTTAGAGGGAAAAGGTCTATGCCACCATTCCCTCCCCCTACCAACCCACTCCCGCTGAGGTGGGGGATCCTCAAACATAAGAAAGAATTTGAATAGACAAAGCAATGACAAATGCCCACCGCACATTCTAACATTGTTTTAAATATGGTGGTATCTTATAATACAATTCAATGTTAATCTTGGTACCATCATGTTCATTTTCTACCTTGAAACCAAGAGATACAGCAGTATCATCGCTTGATGAATTGAAGTTTAAATGTGCTGTCATTAAAAATTTCTTTAAATTCAGTAATTCAATCCATTCAGTAAGTACTGGTAAGTGCAGAATCTTAATTCATCGTATTTAGTAATGCTTTAGAGTTAGGAGAGCTGAAAGCAATGTAGAATGCCTTACCCAAAGATTTTATTAAATGTCCTAAAATTACTCATTAAAGAAAGAAATTTAGAAAAAATACAATTTTCAATTCTATATCCCTGAACGTCTTTTTCTTTTTTCTTTTTTAAAGATTTTATTTATTTATTTGACAGAGATAGAGACAGCCAGCGAGAGAACACAAGCAGGGGGAATGGGAGAGGAAGAAGCAGGCTCCCAGCAGAAGAGCCTGATGTGGGGCTTGATAGCAGAACGCCGGGCTCAGCCGGGATCACGCCCTGAGCTGAAGGCAGGCGCTTAACGACTGAGCCACCCAGGCGCCCCTGAACATCTTTTTCATTTACATTCTTTTCCAATTTTTTGCAATCTCTGATCTTTTTCATCTTAATGCCTTACAGAATCATATTCAAAATATCACCAATTTAAAAATGAAGGCACTAGAAAAATATCAAACTATATATATATAGTTTATATATTTATATAAAATATAAAATATAGTATATATTTATATGAAATATAATATATAATGTATATTTATATAAAATATAATATATAATATATATATAATATGTTTTATATAAACTATATATATATATTTTAAAGAGCTCTAGAGACAGAGAGACAGAGAGATCTCTCCTGAATCTCAAAACATATTTTCAAACATCATGTAATGAGCACATACTATATGACAGAAAACACAGTTTGTTATTGAGAGAGACTAATAGAATATGTTTACCTTTCACATCTAAGTAGTTAACCTACCTTAAGTTAAATTTTGCTTATGGTGGGAAGTAGGATATATTTAATTTCCTTCAATATGAAAAACTTTTCCAGAGTCATTTATTAAATCATATACTCCTCCTTCGTTGACCTGCAGTGTGGGCTTCCTCATCTACCTAGCTGAAATTGAGACATAGCTCTCTGTTACGCCCACTGCACTGTTCCACCATCTCTGCATTAATGGTGGGCTCTCCAAGCACAGAAACTGCTCCAGAGCAGCCTTATTTGGGGAAAGTGGGTTGGGCTCACACACCTGGTTCCTCTGATGTAAGCGACAAGTCGGCATGTCATCTGAAGGGCAGTCCCCGAGGATGGGCCTGTTTTAGGGTCTGTAAATCCTAAAAGTGACCACATCCAGAACCAATCCTAAATGACTCTGTGTGCTGTGCTTTCTTCCCATCTTCCCAAAACCTCCATTAAAGTCGTGCTATGTTTTATAGCCTTGCCTCATCTTTCACCAGGAGAAATAAGACAAGACACCAGCGAGTAATGAGATGAAATAGTACGAGGCAGGGCAGCTTTCGGGAGATGAGACTCCATAAATATTTTCCCAGGGCTTCCTGAGAAAAGAGCACTGGCACCTGTGTTAGAGGATAAATGAAGAGCAACCTAAACACAGAGACATCCGGAGACATAGAGAGATTTATCTCCGTGGACCCATTGGTTTATGTCACAGAATGGTGAAGTAGAAACGTTTCCCGCCTCTCCCCAGAGAGGATTTATTTGCATTCTAAAACAAAATCCTCTCTCTCTTTCCCTCCCTCTCTGCCTCTCTCTCTCTTTCTTTCTCACCTTTCCTCCACATCCCTCCAGGCCCCCAAAGGGGAGGATGGGCAGAAGTGTCAACAACTTTGATATAAATTCCAAGTTTCATAATTTGGGGGTTCTTCCCCTGGATGTGACCACCCCCGTGTACAGGTACAGATTAACATTCCATGAAGAATTAGGGCTTGGGGAACCAATGTTCTATAGGAGTTCTGTACAACTGTTCTGTAAGGAAGTTCTGTTCCCTGACCCTGGGAGGTCATGTTTATGGATCTGGATAGAGATGATAAACGTACGGATGCAGAGAAGGAGGCAGACTGATCATGATAGAGGAGGTAAGATGATGGCAGGTGAGCCTGTTAGCTTGTAAGTAGGGTAACAGTTCAGATTTTTCACAGCAGCGGACTCACCGTCAGCTACAACCCAAGTAAAACAGCTCCGGAGGTGACAGAAAGTGATCTTGCGTGGACTGAACAGGCAGCCTGGGGACCTGAAGTCTGGAGCTGGATGGTGCTGAGTCTGCAAGAGGCATCCAGGGCAGATCTGCTCTTAAAGTTTCCAGTAGCTCTGTGGGGTGAGAAAATTGGTAATGGATGGAAATATCTGTGATCAAGGGGTTTGGGAGATGAGGTTGGAGAGGCAGGCTGGCGTGTGACCAGAATTACCAATGTCACATTGAAGAATTTGGACTTTACAGGTAATAAATACTTTCAAGCAATGATCAGATTTGTGAGCTTGTGTGTGTGTGTTTTAAAGATCACTCTGACAGCAATGCCTAGCATAAATGACAGGAGGTGACTAGCAGCAGGAAACCAAAATGTAGAAACTACTATACTAGTCTAGGTGACAGATGATGAAGTCTTCCACGAAAGGTCTACAGATTCTAGTCCTGTCTCTTAAATTGATGTTAAAGTTAGACCTAGCTTCTCTGATGATTGAAGATGTATTTGTTCCTGTTTCCAGAATTAGGACTATAGCAAATATGCTTCTTGTGCTCATTCAAATTGAATACATAATCAATTCTCCACTACATATCCTCTTGCTAACACTGCTCCTTACAACTAAATATATCTTTCTCTGGAAGGGTCTTCGTACTTCTGTTCCCACATAGAAGCCATGTATTTCTCATTTCCTCTCCCTTTCTCCTCTTCCTTCTTTCATTCTGTAGCCCTTACAGAGACAAAATGGGAACACCAGAAGTATCTTTCTTCCCTCATGTCTTACTCCTTCTGCTCCACCTCTAACTTCTCAGTTTTTTCCTGTCATTCAATCCTTGAAAACTTCCATGTGTATCTGATAGCTGACACTGACGATGTCCCCAGCTGGAACCAAGGAAAGACTATCTGGGGCTTCAGCTGCCTCAACTCCCGCGTGTCTGGGGTGCTCGCGTCCACTGCTGTTGACCTTGCATTCTCTTTCTCTCGCAAGTTCTGTATAATTTGAATCCATGCCTTCAGGGAATCCTGACTCTTCATCCTCTTGATACCTGTTGGGATCCATATGGATTCTATGTCCGTTCATTAATTTTTCTTCTCTTCACTGATGTTCATGTTGCTTTTATCTCAAGAAGCATTCCACCCTTGCAGAGTAGCTCAACTTACACTTCCAATAATCCTGCAAAGAAGCATAATAAAAGATATGATCTCTGTTTTGTAGATGGGAAAACTAAGTCACAGAGACATGAAGTGACTTGTTTCAGAGTCACACGTTAATTGGTATCAGTGCCAGAACAAACAGCCTGGCTCCTTTACCCATCATGCAGTACTCTTTCTAGGATGATATCCTAACCAGCAAGAAAAAAAAATTTTTTTTCCAAATCAAAGGCTTCCATTCATACCCAAGGATTTATTTGAAGCTTTCCATAATACTCATAAAAAAAGAAAAAATATATAGGGAAAGCTTAGAATAACCTCGAATGCCATAATTCAGATTGCCTTTCTCTTAAAAAAGAAAAAATTGGGCCTAAAGCTTTGTCAAAACACTTGGGCTACATTTCAGACACAAACCAGAGAATTTATAGTTATCTAGAGTTCAGAAAAAGCCTTTCAAAAATTATTTCCAACTGTCTGGATAATAGAAGGAAAGCGTTTAATGATTTTATTGGTATAATCAAAATAACTTAATTTCCATCCCATTATACATATCCCAAGGAAAAATGAAATCTAGAGTATTTTAGTCACATCATCGTGTGATTATATTAGCTTTAGAAATATAAATTCTTGAATCAATAGCTTAAGAGATAGATAAATATCTAATAGATAACTTGATGCTTTTCCAAAAACTTTAATGCTACTGAAATTCCAAGAAACAGCTCTTAGTTTCATCGATCTTTTCTTTTTTTGGTCTCTATTTCATTTATTTCTTCTCTAATCTTTATTATTTCCTTACTTCTGCTAATATGGAGTTTTGTTTGTTCTTCTTCCAGTTCCTTTGGGTGTAAGGTTAGATTATTTATTCGAAGCTATAAACTTCCCTCTTAGAACTGCTTTTGCTTCATCCCAAAGATTTTGAACCATTGTTTTCCATTTGCATTTGCCTCAAGGTATTTTTTTATTTCCTCTTCGATTTCTTTGTTGACCCATTTGGTTAGTAACATGTGCATTGCCGCTAGCTACAATGACCATTGATAGTACTGTGGGTGCGCTGGTGGGCAGGGGTTGGCCCCCTGGCACAGCTGGCTGAGAGGCCTGGCTGTAGCTGCTGTGGGTGTGCTAGTAGGTGGGATTAGCCCCTGATGTAGCTGGATGAGAGGCCTACTTGCAAATGCTGCAGATATGCTGGTGGGCAGGGCAGCCCTCCCAGGCCCCCAGAGCAGGAGTCACTTTGGGAGATGCCAATCCAGACCAAGCCTGCCTGCCAAGTATGGTGGGGCAGGAGCTGTTTTGTAGGACACCTGCCAGGACGGGTGTCTTGGATGAGGTGGCTCTACAGAGGAACACAAGGGCAGGGCAAGCAATGCTGACAAGGTAGGTGGAGAATGTCAGAACTGGCTCCTACTGGTGTCCAGGCAGTTTGGCTGAAGGAGGGAAAGAAAAATGGTACCTACCAAGCACTTCCATTCTTGGAGAAAACTCCTACAGACCCTTGCCCCTCCGACACATAGCCTTAAATTAGTCAGTTATTCTTTCACACATTACCCAGGTGCTTTTCAAATTGCTGCATCTGTGCTGGGTCTAGGACTAAGTGATATAGTGCACTGGCCCTTTCAGAGCAGACTCTTGGTTTCCTATAGCCCTCCAACTGTCCCAGCGTTAAGCCCTATTGATTTTCAAAACCAGACATTAGAGAAGCTCATCTGCCGGGATGAGCCAGTCCCCAGGGATGGGTGTGCCTGATGTGGAGTTTGACCTCCTCACTCCCCAGGGAGGCCCTTCATGCCTGTAATATCTCTCCCTCTTAGGAGTTGCTGCATTGGGGTTTTGGCTCCTGGTTGCATCTCTGTCCTTCTTAACCTTCTTGATGTGACTTTTCTTTGTATCTTTAGTTCTGCTAGTCTTCAACTCATTTTCAGAGTGAGTTGCACTGTATGTAATTGTAGCATCGGTATGTCTGTGGGAGGAGGTGGGCTCAGGATCCTCCTACTCCCCCCTGTCTTCTGAAAAAAATCTCTTTGGTTTTTGTTAATGGTATCTCTTCCTTTGTTGAACTTCTCAACGTATTCATGCATTTTTTTGACTCTATTTAATGGTCTGTCTGTGTGTTCTTGTAGTTTGCTGAATCTCTTTATGAGATTATTCTGAATACTTTGCCAGGTGGTACATAGATCTCCATTTTTTTTCATGTCAGTACTTGGAGCTTTAGTAGTTTACTTTGGTGGTGTCGTGTTGACCTAATTCTTTGGGGTCATTTGCATCAGTACGTGCACATTTATGTAAGTTGTCTCCTCTTCCAGACTTTATAGGTCTGTGTTGGCAGGGAAAGCTCTTCATTAGTCAACTCAGCTTGGGGCACTGGAGAGGTCAGTTAACTTTTAGAGCTCATGGGCAGGCAGGGCTTGCTATCAGGGTCTTGATTTGGGTGAGGCCACTGCCTATGCTCTGAGCTCATGGAGTTGAACACCATAGTTGAGTGGGCCTGCTGGCTGGGCTCTTTGTTCAAGCAAGGCCACAATGTGGGCTCCCTGATTGAAAGTGGCTGCTGGTTGTGCTCCACAGGCAGGTGAGACCACTGGCAGGGCTCTGCAATCACCTGTGGTTAAGATGGGCAGCAAACTGTGTTTCCTGGCAGGGTGGTACCATCAGATGGATTCTGCAGTTGGGCAGGGTTGTAGGCTGGGGCTCCACAATTGCTTCAGGTCTGGCGGGGCCTCAGGCTGTGTTCCCCAACTGATGGTGCTGCTTGCTGGACTTCACATTCAGGTGGGATGTGGGCAGGCCTTCCTGGTTGGACAGGGCCCAGTCTGTGCTCTGTGATCTGGCAGGGACCAGAGGCTGTGTCCCAAAGTTTGTTAGAGCCACAGGCTGGGCTTTGCACTTGTGTAGGCTGCTGGCTACTGGCTCTGCTGCTCTTTTGGTTAAGGCTTCTGGCCAGGCACTGATTGGGCAGGGCCTTCAGTTGTATTTCACAGTTGGATGGCACTGGTGCTTCATAGTTGAGGAGGGTCACTGTCCAGGCTCCCTGGTCAGATGGAGCAGTAGACTATGCTCTGTGATTGGGGGGGGGGCACACTGGGTGGGCAAGGCCACAGGCTGTGTTCCACAATTGGGTAGGCTGTAGGCTGAGCTCCAAGGCTGCCCAGGGTCACTGCTCGTGCTCTCTGACTATGCAGAGCCAAAGGCTCTGCTCAACAGTTAGACAAAGCTTTTGGCTTGGCTCCTTGCCCAAGTGGGAATGTATGATGGGTTCTGCAGCTGCCTGGGTTCCTTGACCAGCCCTCCCCTGATTCAATAGGACTGGAGGCTGTGCTCAACCATTGGGTGGGTCTATGAACTTGTTTCCTCGCCCAAGTGTGACAATGGGATAAACTCCATGGCAGGTAGGGCTCTTTGGCTAGGGACTCAAATCAAATGGAATTCCCAACCAAGCTCCCTGGCCAAATGGGTCCACTGGCTTGACTCTGCCCATCTGACTAGGATGGGGGTCCCACTGGCTGAGATCTCTGCATGGGCACTGCTGCAAGCAGAATGTGGTCCACTGAGATCTGAGCCCTGGTAGCTGTAAACCCCACTCCCTTCCTCTCTATCTGATCCTTAGTGGTCAAGCCCTGAAGATTCCCCCAGTGACTCCCATGAAGTGAGACCTGAGTGGGCCTCCTGAGAAGTGTCCTGCGATGCCTGGGAAGCTGGATGTCCATCTTGGGCTCTCTTTTCCCAGTAGAGAAATTGCAGGCCCACAGGGGCCCTCTTGGTACTGGACTGTGCCAACCTAGGGGAAGGGCAATGTAGTCAAAGAGAAACTGCTCCTCCTACCTTTCTAATACAGGCCATCTTGATGTCTATGATCCAGGTGAATGCTTCAGCCACACCCCTGGATTCTGGGGTTTTCACAATGGTCTCTTGTCTTTGGAGAGGTGTTAGTCTTCTTGTGAATGTCTTTAGAACATTTTAAATTTGAGTGTAATCACATACTAAACGTTTGCTCTTAGTCCCTCACCCTATACATTCATCCACTGAATACTAACGCAATGTCAGGAAATTGAAGGTCTGCCTGGTGTTTGGTGTGTGGTGGTTTCCATATTTATTGTCTTTCTTTCTGCTGTAATTGATGTCACCATCAAGTACCTGTTGATACTTCTCAGAGCAAGCTAGAGAGGGGCCCCTCCCAGCATTTGTCTTCATAGAGCGCCGGCCCAGCCACAGGGATCAATCTTCCAGCATCCATGAGTCATTGCCATCAGCAGTCCGCTACCTCCTGAGGAGCTATGCAAATCTCTGTCCACAGAATCCATTCCCTATCAACTCAGCCTGGCTCAGTGAATCCCTCCTCTGGCCACTCTCTTCTCTCTTCCAAGCATCAGCCTCTCTCCCCTCATCCACTCTCTTCTGCGCAACTTGACTCCATCTCTTGTTGAGCCTGCCTTCCCCAACAAAGGCTATATGGCTGAACTTGAGATGATGCAAAAGGAAAGAGCAGGGCTCTCGATCAATCATTCTCAAAACACTCTGTGCATGAGAATCACTTGAAGTACCTTTTGACAAGTACATCTTATTCAGTCAGTTTTGAGGGGCTCCCAGAAATTTGCAAGAAATGAAAACAGGTGGTTCCAGGACCACACTTGGAGAAACATGGGCCTAGATGTTACAATACAAATGCTTGGATAACCCTCCAAGAGGGACAGGAGTGCAAAAATGCCTCTCAGGACTATGGACTATGAGAAACAAACTGAAGACTTCAGAGGGGAGGGGGTGGGGGAATGGGATAGACTGGTGATGGGTAGTAAGGAGGGCACGTACTGCATGGTGCACTGGGTGTTATACGCAACTAATGAAGCATCGAACTTTACATCGGAATCCGGGGATGTACTGTATGGTGATTAACATAATATAATAAAAAAAAATGCCTCTCAGCCTTCAGTCTGGAAAATAAAAGAGTTGATTTCTCAAATCACTTTATCTTGCTTCAGATGTTTTGTAATTTTTTCCCTAAGATATGAAGACTCTGAAAGTCAGGATGAAAAATTATCCCTCTAAACTGAGATCAAGTCATTCAATGCTCTAGAAGCAGAAAAGGTAAGAACATGATATATATTGGAATATTTTACATGTCTATATAAATTACATATATGTACTTTCAGATTTTACTATTCCCACTGTATTCATTGCTAGCTTATTTTGTAGGCCTATATTTATATAAATATATATACACTCATGTTATACACACACACACACACACGTCTATGTATGCCTTATTAAAAAACCCAAAGTAATTTTACTTTTCTCATAAGGAAATTTTTCTTACTTTGCTTTTACCTCATAGTATATATCCGGTCTTATAATAAACATTCCTCTCTAAGAAAAGGAATATATGAAGAGTACAATGCCTAGTAATGAACCAAATTTCAAGTGAATATGTATCTTTCAAAGGGAATATTACTATTCTCTTATTTCTCTCTCCCAATAATTACTCCAAGACATCAATTAACTGCTCGTAGGGAAAAAATTACCTTTTTGAAATATGGAAGGTTGAAAGCTGGAAAATGTAAAATAATATGATAAAAAATGCAAATATTTGCCTCTTAAGGAGTGAGATGCATCCAATCCCTCATTGTTTTCCTATCACCACCATATAGAAGATACAGAGGCTCATAGGGAGGAAATGCCCATGATTCTGGCTAGATGATTTCTCCCTTTGGACACCTAGCCCAAGAATTTTTGTGTTATTAGGCCATTTAAAGAAATGGGGACAAAATCATTGTGCATTAAAGGTAAAATACAATGACATATAAAATCACTCAGATCATCTTACTCTTTTGTGGCATATTATGTTCTTCTTGTTATTTACAAGATAAGAATTCAATGTATACTTGCCTTAATAACTACCACATTGAAGGTGCCTCCCCAAACCGGGCAGGAGAGTACCTTGAGTCTTTTAATTTCAGCGAGAGGAAATTTTCAGAAGACCAAGAGGTAAAGAGTGGCCAGAAGTCTTTATTCTCCCGTGGGTCCCTACCATGTGCAGTACAAGTAGTACCCAGAACAATAAAACCCACACAGATCTGCCCTCTGTTGGGAGGAGGATCTTGTTAACTATTTGAGGAGTCTCAGAATCCATAGCAGGATGGCTCTTTGAATAGCAAGGTCGGGAACACAGGGACTGCTTCGAAGGCAACCAAGGTTTTGTGCAGTAAGCCAAGGTGACTGTTGTACAGAGCAGAGGTATATTCTTATTCCCCCATAGAAGAAAGTATGATCCTTTGTGATAGTCCAGTTTTCAAATGTTCAGCTGTGTTTCAACTTATTTCAGGACACTGATGGATAAGTTTTACCTTATTTTTCATAAAAAAATATAAAAAGAAAATAAGGATTGTCTCCAAATAAAGAGAACATTTAACAACAGATTGTAAGATGCTATGTGGTCTCCTTCCTTGTATTCTTTCCCTAAGAACAACACGCTATAGTCACCACCCATTTATTCATTGGTTGCTCATGAGAAAAATGGATCTTAGGTCCCAAGTAGGGAGCCAAGTAGGAGATTTTCACAGGAGTGTCATATGACTACACTCAACCAAGAGAAGAGAGAGAAAGACCCTTTAAAACATAGAGCAGAATAGGAAAGTTGAAAAAGTATTTGTCGAAAGATACATGTCTGAAGATGTTGGGTGAAGTCTATTTTGTTACTAAAAACTTATTTTTATTCCTTATAGTTTTAGTCATATTCTAGCTCCATTTCTGAATTAGTTTTCTTAACAATGGCTCCTAAAAGTGTAGCTTTCAGGATTTCTGTCTTTCCTCAGCCTTGCTTTTATGAAGTGGTTAATGACTTGTTAGCCAAGACTTACATGCATCAAGGAAAACAATTAATAATTTTGAAAAATGAGGTCATTCTTTTTGCAGTGTGAATCCTCACAAGTTACATAATTGTTTAGCAAATCTACATTTTCTTAATCTACAGTAATATGACTAAACAAAAATGTAATTTACACTTAAGTCATTTCAGATACCATTACTTAAAATTATAGTTCAACTATTCTATTCAGATTAGTTAATTATGTTAAAGAACTCTAGAGAGTTATTGATGCTTGGCCTCTAATATGTGGAAGGCAATTCCTATGATCAGCTCATTTTGGATCCATTTAATTTCTCTTAGGATCTTATATATAAAACATAAGCTGTTTTTGTATCTTCCTAACTTTATCCTATTATTAAAACACAATTAAATCATCCCTCCTATGTGGAATCCATTAGTGTTTTCAGTGTTTGTGAGTGAGTGAGTGTGTGTGTGTGTTTAAGCAAGGGCTAGAGGGATGCAGAAAATACATGCATTAGAAAAACTTCAAAAATGGAGCATTCACTTTTGAACTGAGGGCAAAAAGTGATGTTTGGAAAGTAGACAATAAGATTTTAAGCAAGTTTTGTCTTATTTGATTTTGTTTTTAAAGTTTTAAACTTTTCAAGAGAACACAAGCAGTAATTCCCTTGACATCAGCTGTAGCAACATTTTTCTAGATATGTCTTCTAAGGCAAGGGAAACAAAAGCAAAAACAAACTATTAGGACTACATCAAAGTAAAAAGCTTTTGCATAGTGAAGGAAATCATCAACAAAACAAAAAGGCAATCTACTGAATGGGAGAAGATATTCGCAAGTAATATATTCAATAAGGGATTAACATCCAAAATGTATAAAGAATTTATACAACTCAACACCCCCCCAAAAAAAATCTGATATAAAAATAGGTAGAGGACCTGAATAGATATTTTTCCAAAGAAGACATACAAGTAGCCAACAGTCACATGAAAAAAATGTTCAACATCACCACTCA
This sequence comes from Ailuropoda melanoleuca, assembly GCF_002007445.2. Classification (NCBI taxonomy): domain Eukaryota; kingdom Metazoa; phylum Chordata; class Mammalia; order Carnivora; family Ursidae; genus Ailuropoda; species Ailuropoda melanoleuca. Next base: position 90,300,689 of record NC_048225.1, read on the forward strand.
TCAGGGAAAGGCAAATCAAAACTACAATGAGAGGGGCACCTGGGTGGCTCATTTGGTTAAGTGACTGATCCCAGGGGGATCAAGCCCCACTTCAGGCTCCCTCCTCAGCAGAGAGCCTGCTTCTCCCTCTCCCTCTGCCGCTCCCCCGTTTGTGCTCTCCTGCTCTCTTTCTGTCAAATAAGTAAATAAATAAAATCTTAAAAAAAAAAAAACCCACAATGAGATGTTATCTTACAGATATTATCTGTCAAAGTGGCCAAATTCAGATGTTATCTGTCAGAGTGGCCAAATTCAAAAGGACAGGAAATAACAAGTATTGGTGAGAATGGGAAGAAAAAAGAACCCTTGTGCACTGTTGATGGGAATGTAAACTGGTACAGCCACTGTGGAAAATAGTATGGAGGTTCTCAAAATATTAAAAACAGAAATACCATATAATCCAATAATTTCATTACGGGACATTTACCCAAAGAAAATGAAAACACTAATTCAAAAAATTATAACCACCCCTATGTTTATTGCAATATTATTTACAACAGCAAGATACATACACACATACACACATACATAATGGAACATTTACAGCCATAAAAAGGATGAGTTCTTGCCACTTATGACAACATGGATGGACCCAGAGGGTATTACGGTAAGTGAAATAAGTCAGACTAAGAAAGACAAATACTACTTGATTTCACTCGTATGTGGAATCCAAAACAAAAGAAATGAATGAACAAACAAACAAAAAGCAGAATCAGAGAACATGCTCATGGTCATGAGAGGGAAAGGGAGTGAGGAGATAGACAAAACGGGTGAAGGGGAGTGAGAGATACGGCTTCCATTATGGAATGAATAAATCACAGGAATAAAAGGTATGACATTGGGAACATAGTCAATGGTGGTTAATAGTGCTATACAGTGACAGATGGCAGCTACAATTCTGGTGAGCACAGCATTATGCATGCAGAAGGTAGACACTGTGTTGACTATGTCATATATCAGAACTAATGTAACATTGTTAATTATACTCAAATTAAAAAAAAAAAACTTTTTTAAGAGACCTCAGCTTTTCGGGTCGCTTGGGTGGCTCAGTCGTTAAGTGTCTGCCTTCGGCTCAGGGTGTGATCCCAGCGTTCCGGATCGAGCCCTGCATCAGGCTCCTCTGCTGGGAGTCTTCTCCCTCTCCCACTCCCCCTGCTTGTGTTCCCTCTCTCGCTGGCTCTCTCTCTCTGTCAAATAAATAAATAAAATCTTTAAAAAGACTTCAACTTTTCTACTGTTAAAGATAATTTTTAAGAGCTTGCTCAAGAAAGTTTGAGAATGTGAGAAAACCAATCAGTCAATAGCATGCATATATTATATAATATTATTTCAAAGTGTACAAAAATATTTTCATTTTGTTAGTCTTAAGATCAGATCAGAGTATATACTACTGTCTTTGAAAATCTAAGTGAAGAAAAAAGCTTAACATATCATACCAAAAAGCAATTTGTATTCACTCTATCATTGTTTTTGGTTTTTGGCTTTGGTTTTGGTTTTTTGGTTTTTTTTATTTGGTTTTATTGCAAGGCCATAGTATTATAATGTCAATTTTTCATCTGTGAAAAAAATTCATGTCATTCATCAATAGCATTTTATGTTGTAATAAAAAGATATGAGAATAATGGCCAAAAAAATCTCAGACATATGGGAAGACTGTGTTTTATTTTATTTTTAAAGACTGTGTTTTAGAGAAAAACCAGAGCTTAATGTTTCAATTAAATAACTTATTTTTATTGACTTAAAAATTATGGCCAAATAATTATTATTTCAAACCAGTAAGTTTTGAAGTAGTTTGTTTTGCAGTGAAAGATAACTGATAGTTTCCATTTATAGAAAGTTCAAAGGTAAAATTAAATAATATATCGCCTAGAGATAGATAATACAAAGTCAATTTTAAAAACAATTATTTGAAAAGCAAGAGAATGACTAACCAAATGAATAAATATTGCCCAGGATGGGAATGGAATTGGAAAAGAACATATAGAGAATTTCTAAAGTGTCTCTGATACCCTACTTTTGACTTGGGTAGTTGGTGCCCATTATTTGGGCTTATTGTTATTATTCTTTAAGAGGTACATATATGCTCACACATCCTACAGAAGTATATGTCATGTTTTAAAAAAGAAAGGTAAAACTAACGTAAAGAAATAACAAGCAGCAAATTCAATGCCATACATTGATTTTGGGAGACGAATAGGGAATAAACAGAATGGAAAGAAAAACCCTCTTCAATTGCTGGAAATGATGTTCAATCTACCAGTAAAGAAATACAACCAAAGATAATCTGGCCGAACAGAAAAAGTTGGTGTGTGGAAGTAAATAAAAAGAATTACCCTTGTCTCTGAAATATTTGTGAATAGCCCCCAACTGGAGAATTACAGGCCTCTGAGAAAGTGGTACAGACCTGTTAAACAACTTCAAAACCTTTTGATATTGCCTGAAGTTTCCAGGCAGGTAAAAGACAGGATATTCCAGATCAAACTATGAGCACCAGGAAAATTAAAATAGAAAATGAAAGGAAGCTAAAGTGAAAACGCTCCCTATATATTTATCTATTTTGCATACAAGCTGAGTAAAGGAATAATGTATTACCAGCTGGAACTCTGATCTCAAATCTCAGTGCAGGATCCAGAAAAACCAGACAGACCCATCTGGTGAATTACTTTTGCTGAGGCTTACCTGAGCCCAGGGATCTAAAGCAATGGCAGAAAGAGCATTTGGTTTGGTTTTGTGTTGTTGCCTTCCCTAACCTCACAACCGCCTCTTAGACTTCTGGTAAAGAAAATCCTGTCCAGAGCACACACATCATCAAGAGAAGAATTTTGCAGACAGCTCTCAGCCCAAGAGTGGGAAAGCCCCTCCCTTGACTGGCTTGCCCTTGACTGGACTACCACAGAGCATTGAAAGAGTCATGAAGATCCAAAGAAGAAGTCAAAATGAAAGGAGATTGTTGGGGTTTCTCTGGAAAAGGAGGATCTCATATTCCACTCCGATTAGTCTGTGTGCTATGAGAACAAAGGAAACAAAGGCAGATATCCACCCTTTGGGAGTCTATGTGCTTGAGAATACTAATCAAACTCTAATAGTATCTACGAGAGAGGAAGAAGGTAGTAATCACAGGAAGTGGCGCTCCTGCCACAGGGAGCCTGTTGTAGAGTGGACATTCATTCCTGGTTGCCTAGGAAAGTTGGATTTACACCATTGTCCAGGCATAGTTATTAATAGCACTCCAGCTCACTCAGAAAAGTATCTCTGTTTTGACAATAAATTACATAATCATCCTACTTATAAGGAAATTCTTTTGAGGAAAGTCAGGACGATGGAGCTGAAAAGAAGCACCTGTTTGTTTTCATGGTCTCTAGCCTTCATCCATTTTTGATAAGCACCTCTCTTCCGGGACATGATAACCTCTCCCTGCCTCGTCCCCTGTTCCCTCTCACTTCCTCCCTCTCCCTTGTTTCTCCAACAATAGAAATCACATTATCAGTATCTCCATTCCAAATGAATGGACATTTTTAAACATTTTAGGGATAGTGATTCAATGGGTCGTAAGGATCATAAGAATCTCAAATTATAGTATTCAAACTGGGGGTGGGGGGCAGGAGGAAGAAAGGTGAAACTGTGGGGTAAAACAAAATTGGAAAATTCCTGCTCTGAATATGTCTTGATCTTTATTTTAATTCTTTTTTTCCCTTGTAATACTTGCTGCAATATCAATAGGTACTGTTTTCTATAGTATTAGACATTCTATATTCGCATTTTTCCTCATGAAGTGTGATAAAACACATCTTTAATCCAGCAACTCCCACTTTATTTGCTTATGTTTACTTTTATTTCTCCACGTGTGCTGCATGTTTTCAGCAGATAGATGGGGTTTTTTTCTTCTTTCCTAATTTAGAGATTATCTGATTGTCCACTTACAAAATTTATGCACTTGCTACTGAAGATGACTGATAAGTTCAATTATCATTGTATAGAATTGAAAATATCTGAAATGCACAAAATTTATCTCCTAGATCGCAACTTTCATTCCTTAATTTTTATTCTTATGTGATTTTCACACTAGGTTTCTAAAAGCTCCTATTTGTGTTTTTTTTTTTTAAGGTGAGAACTCTACCATCTGTCTCTACAATGATCAATTTTTTCCCTAAAATAAATATAGTATAAAACTCTTATTTTCTGATTTAAAATTTCAGTCTAACTAAGGTAGATGATATTTTACAAATCATTCAAAGGCCAATCATTTGGGAGAGATCCTTGAAGGGAGACAAGCATCAGGTTGTGAGCTGGACACGAGCTATTGATGCATTCAACAAATATTTATGTAGTGAATAAAGTGAACTATAACAGATTATGAACTTAGTTTTATTGCTATCAAAACCAAGCAGAGCCAATGATATTGGAATGCCCCAATAATACCCTGCTACTCGTCTTTCCTCCCTAAAGAACTTTAGATCAACAACCCTATCCCCAACGGGCGGTAGCAGAACAGAAAACAAAACATCCATTTATTGATAATCAATACTCTTTAGTCAAAAGCCTAATCTGGAGACCCAGCCGGGACATTTTATTTTCCACTACTACCATTATTTCTATTCTCAATTTAGGGTCCACTGTGTATTAGTTGCCTTCATAGAAAGAGAGATGGTCAGGTCACAAGGGGGGCCTTGAATCCATTTACCTACCTTATTATAATGAACAAGAGAGGAGAAAATGAACAATTTACACCTTATGGCCTTGACTTTCCTAGGAAAGAGATAGGAGGAAATATAGATGATGTAGATGCAGGTGGAGAAATGGGTATGGATGGAGATGGAGATGGAGGGATAGGTATAGATGTGGAGATAGGGAATAAAGATTCTACGAGTGCAGTGCTGGGTTTCAATGTCCTTTAACCCAACCATGTAATAAAATGTAACTCTGACTAATTGATTTATTCATTCTTCCTCCCTTTTTTGAAGCAAGATGAATTCAAACTGAAGAATTTCCCTCCTCAATAGGTATCAGGCCATATGCTAGGTGATAGTGATATAAAGACCAGAATTACAATGCTCAAATGGCTCATACTTACGAAGAGAATGGCAAATGAATCACCTCTCAAGCTCCTTCCAAGGCTAGAACTACACTACATGAGTCTACTACATATGCCTTAATCTACTCAGTAGGTCAGGAACTAGTTTTAGAAGTTTGATCCATGTAATCACAGGGCTCTGTAAGACAACTCTGAAAAATCACTGAAGTTAAATGTCCTGTTTAGCTCACTTGATTCCAATAGTTTCAGAGCCCATTTAATCTCCAGACAGGGATATAGATTGCATCTTCTGATCAGTGAAAAGCAACACATAAAGAAACCATGGTTTAAAAAAAAAAAACACCTGGAAATCATTTGGATTTTCATGCATTCATTTAATAAATACTGATTGAGCACCTAATATATGCAGGCACTGGGGGTGCAGCAGTGGACAAGAAAGCCAAGGACCCTTCCTCAAGGAATTTACTTATATAGCACACACACACACACACGCATTATGTGTAACTTACAAAATTATTGTTTGCAAACAACCATTAATCTCTTATAAGCTTCTTAGAGTTGAATAAACTTATGCCACAATTTAAAAAGCACTAGTAGAAAGACTGCTTTAAAAATCAAGCAAAATGTAACTTGTACAAACCATTATTCTCTCCAATAGCACACATGCATGGCTTTCCGCTACTCAAACCCAGATGTCACTCATCAGTCAACACACTTTTCCCACCTGAGCCCAGATGTCACCTCAGCATTCATCTCATAGCCCTACCAAAGGCTGTTACCAATCAGGGAGGCAGTCACTCAGGGTGAACCGATGTCCTCACTGATGGCGAGCATCCACCACAAAGCATGTAGTGAGTACCTACCGCGTTGCTCCAACTGCAGCTAACTGCTAAAAGGAAAAAATAGGACTAGAAGACATGGACACAGACCAGAAGTCTTGCACACACAGGTTTTGAACAAGACTTTTGTTGGTGTGGAGACAACACAGGAGTTGAATTTGATCTTCTTCTAGCCTGAACACTGACCAGCTGTGTTAACTCAGGTTTGTTTCTCATGTGTGTATCTCAACTTCTTCATCAATAGAATGAGGAAAATAATGCTTATTCTGCCTATTTTTCATAGTTATTGTAAAGATAAAATGAGATACTATACAAAAAGCACTTCAAAAAGTATGAAATGACACGCAGGGTATTATTATATTGCTTAACAAACGTGCTAAATCATGACACCAAAGAATAAAAATGAGACAGTAACTAATACAGCATCAAATCCTCAAATGTATGAAAGATAGATTGAGGTACACCAAACAATAAAACTTTGATGGGCCAATAGGGCACCTGGCTGTCTCATTCAGTAGGGCATGCAACTCTTGATCTTGGGATTGTAAGTTCAAGCTCCATGTTGGGTGTAGAGATAACTTAAAAATAAAAATCTTTAAAGAAAAGAAAATTTCAGTAGGAAAAGCAAAACATTAAAAAAAACCACACATAAACAAAAACTCTGATGGGCCAAAACACTATATAGAAAATAAAAGACAAAGGATGAAGGGGGAGGGTGGATAGTTACAATTGTGACAATCAAAGATCAGTATCTTTACTATGTAAAATTCTCAGAGATATGCAAACAAACTCAAGAGGTAAGAGTCACAGTGGAAATGGAGACAAAGTCTACAAACTGACAAAGGAATAAATTGTAATTTGGCATACTCAAATGAAAAATCATATTTCACCAAAGATATGGAAACAATATTTTTCACTGTGTAAATGGGCAAAAATCATAAAACAAGATGCTGGCGAGAATTGGAGGAAAGGGGCACTTTCAGATTCTACCAATAAGACCAATGAGAATATACATTGGCACAATGTCTGCAGAAGATAATTTGTCACTTGACATCAAAAGTTTTGTTATATATAATAGCCTTTCATATGACTGTCCATAATACTGATTATAATGGAGGAATATGAAAAGACTTGAAATATCCATCAATTAGAGATTTGCTAGGTTAATTGATGATTTTCCTACCAATGTAATACTCAGCAACTAATGGGAAAAATAATAGCAATCTATACTTATTAGTCCATATGCTTAAATGTCCATTACATACCATGGCTTTGCCATTTTACATTTCTATATTGGTCCTTTTAAAAAAAAGTTTGAGTGTGTGTGTATGTGTGTTTTCATGTGCATGCACAGAAAAAAAGTCTGGAAATTTTTTTTTAAGATGTTATTTTTGGGGGCACCTGGGTGGCTCAGTTGGTTAAGGGTGTGCCTTTGGCTTGGGTCATGATCCCCAAGTCCTGGGATCGAGCCCTACATTGGTCTCCCTGCTCAGCAGGGAGTCTGCTTCTCCCTCTGCCCCTCACCCCACTCACGCTCTCTCTCTTGCTCTCTCTCTCTCTCTCTCTTTCACATAAGAAGTTATTTTTAAGTAATCTCTACACTCAACGTGGGGTTCAAACTCACAACCCCGAGATCAAGAGTCACATGCTCTACCAACTGAGCCAGCCAGGCACTCCAAAAAAAAAAAGTTAGCATTTTCATGGTGATTATCTCTCTATGGTAGAAGTGGTAGAAGTTTCCTCTATATTTTTTATATCATGTGAATTTTTGCAATGCATATATTTCATTTTATAATCAGAAAAGTGAATAGAACTTTTGAAATACGTAATAAAATTTAAGTACATGGTTTGGATTGCTACATGAAAAATAATATTAACTTTTCTAATGATGTAATTTAATGTTGTAGATGTTTGTGATTTAAAAACAAGTGTTATCACATCACGTGCCCTTCTTAATGCCCACTGTGATCTGATGAGCACTGGGTGTTATACGCAACTGATGAATTATTGAACTGTACATCTGAAAATAATGATGTGCTATATGTTGGCTGATTGAATTTAAATTAAAAAAATAAAATAAAACCAAATTATACTTTTTCACAAAAAAGCAAATGAGAGGAGTAGAAAAGCATGACAGTCTCTTTCAAACATAATGGTTGTCATATAAATGGCTTAAAAATTAGGCCCTGAATAACAATTTCTTTTTTTAAAACTTGGTTTCAAATTCAGGTTTTACATTTGTTGCTTCACATCTATGGCAAATATCTTTCAGAGTCCTTTTTCATTGTTGGAAAGAGAACCTTTCATTTTTATTTTTTAAACAGAACTAATTTAAAATTTTTTAATATAAATTCTGGTTAGAAAGTGTTCATTTTGAAGTGCAAATTCATCTAAAGTATCTGAAACCCTTTAAATAATTACTTTACATAGGTTAATTTCCACAGGAATCTTTAGCTCTGGTGACAAACTTAGCTGACATACATTATTCTCATCACTTGAATTTTCCTGTGCAGTAATAGAAAGATTGAAAGAGTTATTACTTAATGCTTGCAAGAAGAAAAATAGTGATAGAAAAGAAAATCTTGTGATGTCTTCCAATGTCCTGGCTTTTAACACTAACCAACCATGGACAGCTTTGAAATTCCCACCTTCCCTGATAATGTGTTTCCAACTGTCTTACTGACATATCAACTTTTTGCCTAATAAGCATCTTTTTTTTAAAAAAATATTTTATTTATTTATTCAACAGAGATAGAGACAGCCAGCGAGAGAGGGAACACAAGCAGGGGGAGTGGGAGAGGAAGAAGCAAGCTCATAGCGTAGGAGCCTGATGTGGGGCTCGATCCCAGAACGCTGGGATCACGCCCTGAGCTGAAGGCAGATGCTTAACCGCTGTGCCACCCAGGCGCCCCTTGCCTAATAAGCATCTTAAACTAAAAAATCCAAAACCAAATTTTTAACCTTTCCTCCCAAAACTCTGTGGCAACTCACACTGCTTTCTATTTCAGGAAATGATTCTTCAGGTACTCAGTGGCTTAGGCCAATTATATTGGAATCATGTTTGACTTCTCTTTCCCCTGCACTTCCAGTCCAATCCACCAGCAAATTCTGATGGTGAGGCCACTAAAAGGCATCCACATACTGGATGTGTACACTTGGTTGTGAGATTATATTCTCTTTTTTCACTTCTTTTCTTTCTCTCTTTCTTTCTTTTTCTTTTTTTTTTTTCTTTTTTTTTTTTTGGTTTCTGACCTCTTCACATTTGTCTAGTGTGCATTTCCCTTGGGTCATTGTTGATATTTTTTATTTTGTTCTCTCGTTCTTCCATTCTTCTCTGGGCAAAATGACTAGAAAGAGGAATTCACAACAAAAGAAAGAACCAGAGGTAATACTCTCTGCCACAGACCTAATTAATATGCATGTAAATAAAACATCAGAGCTGAAATTCAAGATAACAATGATAAAGTTACTAGCTGGCCTTGAAAAAAAGCATGAAAGACACTAGAGAATCTCATAGTGCAGAAATAAAATCTAATCATTCCAAAACTGGGGCGTCTGTGTGGCTCAGTTGGTTAAGCACCTGCCTTCAGCTCAGGCCATGATCCTGGAGTCCTAGGATTGAGCCCAGCATCACGTTCCCTGCTTAGTGGAGAGCCTGCTTCTCTCTATCCCTCTGCTCCTGCCCCCCACTCATTTTCTCTTTCCTTCTTTCTCTCTCCCTCCCTTGCTATCCCAAATAATTAAATAAAATCTATTAAAAAAAAAAAGCTTTTATTAGGCCGATGCAGTCTAAATTGGATGTTCTAACAGCTAGGGTAAACAAGGCAGGAGAGTCAGTGATATAGAAGACAAGATGATGGAAAGGAAGGAAGCTGAGGAAAAGAGAGAAAAACAACTCATGGACCTCGATGGAAGGATTTGAAAAGTCAAGGATACCATAAAGTGAACCAACATTAGAATTGTTGGGGGGCGCCTGGGTGGCAGAGCGGTTAAGCGTCTGCCTTCGGCTCAGGGCGTGATCCCGGCGTTATGGGATCGAGCCCCCTTCCTCTCCCACCTGCTATGAGCCTGCTTCTTCCTCTCCCACTCCCCCTGCTTGTGTTCCCTCTCTCACTGGCTGTCTCTATCTCTATCTTATAAATAAAAATAAAAAATCTTAAAAAAAAAAAGTTTAGAATTGTTGGGGTCCCAGAGGAAGAAGGAAGAGAGAGAGGGACAGAAGGCGTATTTGAGCAAATCATAGCTGAGAATTTCCCTAATCTGGGGAAGGAAACAGTCATTTTCAAGCCCAGGAGGTACAGAAAACACCCCCCAAAATCAATAAAAATAGGCCAACATCCCAACATATAATAGTGAAGCTTGCAAATTTCAAAGATAAAGAGAAAATCTGGAAAACAGCTTGAGACAAGAACTCCTTAACCTACAAGGGTGGGAACATTAGACTGTCAGCAGACCTATCCACAGAACCTGACAGGACAGAAAGGGCTGGCATGATATATTCAGGAAAATAAATGAGAAAAACATGCAGCCAAGAATACTTTATCCAGCAAGGCTGTCATTCAGAATGGAAGGAGAGATAAAGAGCTTCCAGGACAAACAGAAAATAAAGAATTTGTGATCTCTAAACCAGCCCTACAAGAAATATTAAAGGGGATCCTTTAAACAAAGAGAGAGCCCAAATGTAACATAGACCAGAAAGAAAAAGAGACAATCTTTATAGGTAATACAATGGCACTAAATTCATATCTTTCAATAGTTCCTCTGAATGTAAATGGGCTAAATGTTCCAATCAAAAGACACAGGGTATTAGATTAGATAAAAAAGCAAGACCCATCCATATGCTGTCTACAAGAGGCTCATTTTATACCTAAAGTCACCTCCAGGGTGAAAGTGAGGGGATGGAGAACAATGTATCATGCTAATGGACACCAAAAGAAAGCTGGGGTAACTATCCTCATATCAGATGAAGTATATTTTTTTTAAAGATTTTTTTATTTATTTATGTGAGAGACAGCCAGCAAGAGAGGGAACACAGCAGGGGAGTGGGAGAGGAAGAAGCAGGCTCCCAGTGGAGGAGCCCGATGTGGGACTCGATCCCGGAACGCCGGGATCACGCCCTGAGCCGAAGGCAGACACTTTACGACTGTGCCATCCAGGCACCCCAGATGAAGTATATTTTAAACCAAAGACCGTACTAAGGGATGAAGAGGGTCACTATATCATACGTAAAGGGTCTATCCAACAAGAAGATCTAACAATTATAAATATTTATGCTCCTAACTTGGGAGCAGCCAATTATATAAACCAATTAATCACCAAATTAAAGAAACACATCCATAATAATACAATAATAGTAGGGGACTTCAACACCCCACTCACAGCAATGGACAGATCATCTAAGCAGAAGATCAACAAGAAAACAAGGGCTTTGAATGACACGCTGGACCAGATGGACTTCACAGATATATACAGAGCATTCCATGTTTAAGCAACAGAACACACATTCTTCTCAAGGACACATGGAACATTCTCCAGAATAGATCACATACTGGGTCACAAATGGGGTCTCAACTGGTACCTAAAGATTGGGATTTTTCCCTGCATATTTCCAGACCACAATGCTTTGAAAGTTGAGCTCAATCACAAGAGGAAATTTGGAAGGAATTCAAACACTTGGAGGTTAAAGAACATCCTACTAGAGAATGAATGGGTCAACCAGGAAATCAAAGAAGAATTTTAAAAATTCATGGAAACAAGTGAAATGAAAACACAATAGTTCAAAACCTTTGGAATACACCAAAGGTGATCCTAAGAGGGAAGTACAAAATAAGACTTTCTCAAAAATTAGTAAAGTCTCGAATACACAAGTTAACCTTACACCTAAAGAAGCTGGAGAAAGAACAGCAAATAAAGCCTAAACCAAGCAGGAGAAGAGAAATAATAAATATTAGAGTAGAAATCAATGAAATAGAAACTGAACGAACAGTAGAACAGATCAATGAAACTAGAAGCTGGTTCTTTGAAAGAATTAACAAGATCAAGAAACTTCTTGCCAGACACATCTCCAAAGGCAAGGTAAATTGGAAGAGGAGATTCAAACATAACCAAACCAAAGGCAAAGAGAGTAAAAATGGAAGAAAAGTTAGCAAACATGGAGAATATAATGAAAAAAATCTAACATACATTTAAAGGGAGCTGAGTAACTATCGGGGTGGGCAATACATGAGTTACAGCTAAAGAAGCCCTGCAATGCCTTAACAGAGTTATGAAAGAAACTTGAGAAAAGTTTTCCCAAAATGATGTCCATCTCAACAATTACAGGGCATTACTGTAACAAGTCAGGCAACTGAAGGCAAATTTTTAAAATTATTGATAATAAAAACTGAGCATGCTTAGAGAAAAGACTCAATTATCTTTCTATTCTCTATTAAAAAATTATATAAGTATAGTGAAAAGAGACTTTAAAAAGTATGCAGTCAAAAATGTAGGAAAAAAATATATACATGAGATCAAGTAGTTAATAATAATAGTTTATGTGATTTTTCCAGGTTTTGTGATTAGGTAGATTTTTTAGTTTTGATTAATTTGTAATTTTTTGTAATTTCTCATTCTTAATAAATATTTGCTTTCATAACTGATTTTGTATTTATAATAGTGTTATTTTTTTGAAGGGCATGGGAGGGTTCTCAAAATCATAATTTTTGGGCTCCACAAAACCTAGATTCATCCTATGCTGAATTTATAGTTATTTTTCACATAATAATTTATTATAAAGCTAACTATATATTTTGCATAATACAGCCACAAACATTGGCAATAAATGTGCCCCTTTAAGTGTTACTTATCAATAATTTCAAGTAGCTAATTTCTAATTGGAGATAATTTTGAGATCAAGGTGCCCGTGTTAATCTGCTATTTATTTTTAGATACTTGGGGGAGCAAAACAGTAGAGAAAAAACTATGTACCTTTATCCTGCAGAGAACACTCTTCCAATAGGGTAACAAACATCAAACTAGCTTCGTCACTTCTTAATTGTTAGAAATCAGGGGAATTAGCCAGGTCACAAGTCAATAAAACTGTGTATAGTCAGATATAGTCTCGGCCAAAGGGGGAGGGAAAGAATTAAGATGAAGAAGAAACCAAATGTTCTAAAAATGGGTATATGACAGAGAAAATAAAGACCCAATTCTCTATTATATGGATCATGTGAAGTTCATGTTTAATTTCAGGTTGGTTTCTCCTCTCTTTTCCAAATATTTCTGGGTTATACTCGCCTCCACTTTCAACTGATATATTTTCAGTGCATACAAGCCAATTTCAAGAACCTAAGGGAAAAAGCTTTAAGAGAAAGTTTCGCAAGAATAAATTATTTAATACAGTCCAGTGCCAAGTATAAATTATTCTGAACTCAACAGACCCTTCTACACCTCTATGGAGAGAATAAAGGAGAATGGCTAGGTGTGTGTGTGTGTGTGTGTGTGTGTGTGTGTGTGTGTGTGTGTGCTTGCATTTCAGAAGTCAAAATATAACTTAGGGGTGCCTGGGTGGCTCAGTCGTTAAGCGTCTGCCTTCGGCTCAGGGCGTGATCCCAGGGTCCTGGGATCGAGCCCCACGTCAAGCTCCTCCGCTGGGAGCCTGCTTCTTCCTCTCCCACTCCCCCTGCTTGTGTTCCCTCTCTCGCTGGCTGTCTCTCTCTCTCTGTCAAATGAATAAATAAAATCTTTAAAAATATATATATAACTTAATATAGGGGCACCTGGGTGGCTCAGTCGGTTAAGTGTCTGCCTTCAGCTCAGGTCATGATCCCAGGGTCCTGGGATCAAGTCGCGCATTAGGCTTTCTGCTCAGCCGGGAGCCTGCTTCTCCCTCTGCCTGCTGCTGCCCCTGCTTATGCTCTCTCTCTCTCTCTGTTTCACTCAATCTCTAACAAATAAATAAAATCTTAAAAATTTTTTTCTATAACAAAAAAACTCCTTAATATAGACTTAAACTGAATAATCTGACATTCTAAATATGCTAGAACTAATAGAAAGTGTATGCAGATTAAATAGACTCATGTATCATTTATAAAAGAATTGCATCTTCGAGTATTTACCAGCAGACCAAGTACCCCAGTTCTCATTAAAATTTAAAATAATGTTTGTAATAGCTAAATATTAGAATTAATTAAAAAAATATAGCAGAACTAAAAATGACTTTATCTGGTTCATTTATTCATTCTACTAGCATTTACTAGGTGCTTACTTTTTGCCAGGCTCTGGTTAACTGCTTAATGCTTTGTAGAAAATATTTATTTTATTTATTTATTTTATTTAAATTTAATTAACATATAATGTTTTATTAGTTGCAGAGGTACAAGCCTGTGATTTATCAGTCTTATATAATACCCAGTGCTCATTACATCACATGCCCTCTTTAATGTCCATCACCTGAAAGTGTTTATTTTAAAAATTAAACCAGGGGTGCCTGGGTGGCTCAGTCGTTTTACATGTCCAACTCAGCTTAGGTCATGATCTCAGGGTCATGAGATCAAGTTCTGGGTCCAGCTCAGCACTGGGCATGGATCTGCTTAAAATTCTCTCTGTCCCTGTCCCCAATGTGAGAATCATATATTGGTACAACTGAAATTTATTGAGATCCTTACCATACAGGACTCATTGTTTTCATACAAGTCGAAGGTGCCAACCACAAGCATCAGTAATTCTCCACCTGAGGAAATTCCGAAGGTGATCTGGGATGGCCTGAAGTGCTTAGGGAGTCAATATCCTCAGAGACAACCTTCAGTGACAGTTGAGAGTTGGAGAATAGTGCCTTAGCTCCCCTGCTCCTTGGGTTAGATGATTCTGAGGGTTTTCATAAGCACACCACCTCCCAGAGATCCCACAGGGATTAGGTGCTGGTTGCCCATTGGGGTTACTGCTCATTAAGGTACTCTGAATTGGCATCTTTCCCTTTCTGGTCTCACTTATAGTCTGTGTTTCCTAGGAACACAGGTCCCAAATAAGCCACTTTTACTTTATTCCTCACGTTAGGATCTCCCTCTGAGGAAACACAGCTGAAGACAATCCCAAATGAGGATCTTTGTCTTCTTCTTCTGTTTCATCAATGAGAATATAGTCTCTAAATAAAAGTGCACTGAAAGGCCAGGAAAAGTGATTATATCAATTTGTTTTGTAAGTATATTCTTTTACTAAAAAATCATTACTTGAATTTTCTGGGAGAGATTATTATTTAAGAATGATTTGTGATCAATTTTCCACAATTGCAAAATTTCTTCATGGCCAAAATCTGAAATATTACCAAGTTGATATTTTTACAATTTGACATAAAATATAAGTATGCTGTGAGTATATATTAAGTATATATAAGTAGGTGAACTTTTTATTAGGAAATAAGCAAAACAGCATGACAGTAGAAATTTGTCTGTTTCTCCATAAAAGTTGCTTCTTTCTCATTGCCTCCTGGCTACAAGCTGAGTCAGGTCTTAACATAGCTTGAGTAGAGAAGTATAAGCCAAACAAACAAACAAAAAAAGCTAGCACATCAAAGGAATTGCAGAACCTACAAATATTCCTGGCAGAAACTAGGGCAATACTGAAGTTGATTTTGACAATGCAGAGTGGGATATGAAGCACAAAATACAGGACTAGAAAGGGGAGAATTTACCAATAAGGGGGCACTAACCTTTGACCCAAGATTTAATATTTTGGCAAGAACACATGGAAGACTTCTGTATGGTTTGATAGGGAAGTTCTTTGAAGTGCACACTTGATTATGGCCTACAGTAAATGAAATAGGGGTGATGGGACATCTTGGGCATAGAATTGAAGAAGAAAGTACAAAGCTCAGGAAGGTAGAAATGTTAAAACGGATTCATTGTATATGGTTTGATAACCTCCAACTATATCTTTTCCAGGACAGGGCCTTTAAGGACATTCTTCTCACAAAGACATTTACTATAATTGTTTGAAAAGGCAGTAACACGGAACACTACATCAAAAACTAATGATGCACTATATGGTGACTAACATAACGTAACAAAAAATTTAAAAAAAAAAAAAGAAAAGGGCAGTAGTATCTTTGAGAAATTCTGTTCTAGATGTCTTCTGTAATTTGGAGATGATGGTGTGAATGCTACATGGATTTGGATTCCTTATATCAATGGGGATGGTGGGATCCTGGAATTCAGGGGGAAAATGGCAGCACTTAACTGTTAGAGGCAAGATGGCCATAATTGCAATGGGTAGCAAGACTGGAATGGCAACCAAAGTGATTTACCTCCTAGGATCTATGATGATGGCTGATAGATCAGAACCATACTTCTCTTGGGCCACACATAATATCTTGGAATAGGTGAGATGAATACAACTGATATAACTAGTTTAGTTCCAGACTGTGAGCTCCTCTATTAAATGGTAAGCTCTGGATGGTCAATTACAGGGTCTTCCTCATTTCTGTTTCCTGTCTATAAATATGTGATTGAGTCAATTAGAGAACAATGTAAGACTAAAGTGCCAAAATAAGTAGTATATAATAAATCCTATGAAACCTAGATAGGGAATATATTCTCATTTCCGGCACTGGTTATAAGAAACTTGTCATCGTCACCTTGTCACAACATTACAGTAATATGGAGACAGGACTCCAAAATAAATAAGAACAACTTCAAAAACAGCTCACAAAACTTCTGATTATTTTATAGTTACTTGATGTCCCTTAGAGTCATTTAACATTGATTTACATTTCAGTATTTCTCATCGTTCCCCAAACTCATATTTTCTCTATTTAGAAGATATTTCATGCAGGTATACTCCAAGGAAATTACTTGTCTTTCTTTCATACATAACATGAATTTTGTCCAGATGGCTATACTCTGAGAAATTGGTAGTATTATTTGAAATACATGAATCTTTTAGTCTCTTTTCCATTTACAGTTCCAGTTATTCAGTTCCCTGTAGATAACATTGCTTTATCGAAAAAAAAAAAAACATTACAATAAGTTTGTTTTGTAAAAATGATGAATATTTCTTTAGTGGGTAGGCATCTAGATCTTCTCTGCCTCTTCTATCTTCTTCAGTTCAGTTCTTTAAATACTTCCTGAATGTCAAAATGGAAAATAAATAAAAGCAATTTGATTTTTATTAAAAACCTATTAAAAAGGCTTATACAATATCTTTCCTCCTCAAAAAAGGATTTAAAAAGTTTCACTAAAAATAAGAGAGAGGAGCATAAAATAAAAATAGAAACAGAAATGGAAAATGAGGATTGAGGAGGGTAAATGGGGCAGGGAAACAACAGAGTAATTGAACTTAGTTATAATTCTCCTGTCAGCCAAAACTAAAAGGGATATCTTATCTGTTATAACTTACAAAGGCAGCAAAGAAGAAACACACAAATTCTTCAAGGTATATAATGATAGATCCAACAAATCAAATAATTTTCCAAAGTACCTTAAGGTGCAAGTAATACCTTACCATTGCTTTAGCTCATCAACTACTTGTAAGCATGCAAGGATTTACACTAGGCATTGCACTGAATATCAAGATGCAAAAATCTCTAATTCCTGCTTATAGAATATGTATCCTCCAGCTGAACAAACAAGATGTGTACATATAAGGGGAACTGACAATTCAAGCCTGTGTATTTTAAAGGTGAAACGAACTGTGCAGCCATTTAGAGCTAGAGGGAGTGGGAAGAAGAAAAGCCTGTTCCAGGCTTGAGAAAACCATAAGATAAGCAATTCTAAGAAAATTTGGCCTGGGATTTGGGCACACAGAGCAGAATGTTCTTGAGTCCTGAAGGCAAAGATGAAGTCAGAATCCAGGGTATCAAGGCAAACTGAATGACATGAGTTTTCATGTCCAAGACAACTGACCAGATTTGGCTTTCAGAGATCCCAGCCAGGCAGAAAGACACAGTGGAGTAAAACTCAAAAATACATTGACTACTACGGTTTCAGTCTTCAAGCCAGCTATCTAGAAACAAGTGAAGAATGGAGTTCCATCTCAAAGGCTTGAAGCCCTGCCTGCTTTCAAATAGATTCCCTGGAGTGAGTGATTGAGGAACAGGAATGGGTCTAACCAGAGTGAGGCAGTGCTCCCCAAGGGGCTGGTGTCGGCTCAGAAAACCAGCTCTGGGAGTCACATTCTGAGAACCAGGAACCCTCAAACCAATTCCAGGGCATTCAGAGAATAGCAGAAGATAACAAGGTGTCCGGAAATCATTGCGTGTGAGGACTTATTAAAATAATCAAGTATCTGGGTGCCTGGGTGGCTCAGTGGGTTGAGTGTTCAACTCTTAATTTTGGCTTAGGTCATGATCTCAGAGTCCTGAGAACAAGCCCTACATCGGGCTCCACGCTCAGCAGGGAGTCTGCTTGGGATTTTCTCTTCCCCTCCTCCCCACTCTCTCTCTCTCAAAATAAATAAATCTTTAAAAAAAATAATCGAGCATCTACATCTTAAAGGTAAAAAGTCTAGGAGGAGTATAATAGTTGTCTTCAGATGTTTTCAAGGGCTGTCATGTACATCTATAGATATAAATTATATTATGCTACATTTGTGTGTTATTTCATGGTTTTTAAGCATTAAATATATAGTCTCAATTCAAATCTTTCTTAACTGAATGAATGGTCTACTTTTAAAAGCAAATGAGTTTTCAATTGCAAGAGCTGGAAGTTAGATGACCTTCTGTCGGGAATGTTATAGATGACATTCTGGCATTGATATAGTGATTATGCAGAAGCACCACTTACAGGTACCTCCAGGTCTGTGGGGTCTTCCAGTTCCAACACACCTCTCTTCCAACCAAGGAAAGTATTGATCTCTCTATATGCACCGACTTCTCATCATAGATCTGACAGTACTTTACACTGTCAGGAAAAGAATGTATTTCATTAGCACATCCTGGATCCTTCTGGCTTGAGCCCTCCTAATCGCAGAAAGCCAAGGTTAAAGCAGGTCAGATTACTTGCACAAAGTAGCTAGCTTAATTAATGGCAAAGCTGCAATTTCAACTCTCCAAAGCCTCATCAATTCTTTTTCCATTCTGTTGCTCTTCTTCCCTGGTAAGAGGAGGAACCCATGAAACACGTGTATAGTAAGGCAAGTGCAAGGTCAGAAAGCATATCCTTGTTGAATGAAGCATAGCCAAAACAGTCACCTTTTTGAAATTAGGGTGCTTCCTCAAAGAAGGTTCAGACCTCTCATTTCCTATTTGCCCTGTCCACGTGTAGACAAGCACAGTCATCTCTAAAACTGGATTCATAGGTCCTAAGTGGCACACAAGACAATCCATCAGGGTGAAAGAAGAAAACACTAAAATTTCCATTTATATTAATCTTAATGCAACCTGTCACTCTTTTTGTATATATTATGTATATACATATAATGCTTTATAAAAACATATGCATATAATTCGTACATTAATATTATACACATATTGAAGATAATGTTCAAGAAGCAATCAGAAAATTTTAGAGACCACTGGTTTTAAAATAAGCCATCAATGAGATACAAAGAAATATCTGTAATGTTCACTGCATTCCTGAGTTGCTGTATTCAAATACTTTTACTCTGGGTTATATAAAACAGAAGAAAATACGTACCCTTTATAATAATTTCTGACTAGCTACCCCCAAGGAATCCCAAGGAGCAAAATACATACAAGCTTGTCCAAAAACAAAGAGAAAGGACTAAGATTATTAAAATTATAACTGAAAACGGAGAGGTCACGACCAGCACCATTGAAATTGCAAGGATAATTAGAAACTTTTATCAACAGCTATATGCCAAAAAACTAAACAATCTGGAAGAGATGGAGGCCTTCCTGGAAACCTATAAACTACCAAGACTGAAACAGGAAGAAATAGATTTCTTAAATAGGCCAATTAACTATGAAGAAATTGAGTCAGTGATAAACAACCTTCCAAATAATAAAACTCCAGGCCCAGACGGTTTTCCTGGGGAATTCTACCAAACATTCAAAGAAGAAATAATACCTATTCTCCTAAAGCTATTTCAAAAAATAGAAACAGAAGGAAAGCTACCAAACTCATTCTATGAGGCTAATATTACCTTGATCCCCAAACCAGGCAAAGACCCCCTCAAAAAGGAGAATTACAGACCGATTTCTCTAATGAATATGGATGCCAAAATCCTCAACAAGATCCTTGCTAATAGAATCCAACAGTACATTAAAAGGATTATCCATCATGACCAAGTGGGATTCATACCTGGGATGCAAGCATGGTTCAACACTCGCAAATCAATCAATGTGATACATCATATCAACAAGAAAAGACTCAAGAACCATATGATCCTCTCAATTGATGCAGAAAAAGCATTTGACAAAATACAGCATCCTTTCCTGATTAAAACCCTTCAGAGTGTAGGAATAGAGGGTACATTTCTCAATCTCATAAAAGCCATCTATGAAAAGCCTACTGCAAGCATTATTCTCAATGGGGAAAAGCTGGAAGCCTTTCCCTTAAGATCAGGAACACGACAAGGATGCCCACTCTCGCCACTATTATTCAACATAGTACTAGAAGTCCTTGCAACAGCAATCAGAAGACAAAAAGGGATCAAAGGTATCCAAATCGGCAAAGAAGAAGTCAAACTGTCTCTCTTTGCAGATGACATGATACTCTATATGGAAAACCCAAAGGAATCCACTCCCAAACTATTAGAAGTTATAGAACAATTCAGTAAGGTGGCAGGATACAAAATCAATGCCCAGAAATCAGTTGCATTTCTATACACGAATAACGAGACTGAAGAAAGAGAAATTAGGGAATCCATCCCATTTACAATAACACCAAAAACCATACGTTACCTTGGAATTAACTTAACCAGAGACGTAAAGGACCTATATCCTAGAAACTATAGATCACTTTTGAAAGATATTGAGGAAGACATAAAAAGATGGAAAAATATTCCATGCTCATGGATTGGAAGAATTAACATAGTTAAAATGTCCATACTACCCAGAGCAATCTACACTTTCAATGCTATCCCGATCAAAATACCGAGGACATTTTTCAAAGAACTGGAACAAATAGTCCTTAAATTTGTATGGAACCAGAAAAGGCCCCGAATCTCCAAGGAACTGTTGAAAAGGAAAAACAAAGCTGGGGGCATCACAATGCCGGATTTCGAGCTGTACTACAAAGCTGTGATCACAAAGACAGCATGGTACTGGCACAAAAACAGACACATCGACCAATGGAACAGAATAGAGAACCCAGAAATGGACCCTCGGCTCTTTGGGCAACTAATCTTTGATAAAGCAGGAAAAAACATCCGGTGGAAAAAAGACAGTCTCTTCAATAAATGGTGCTGGGAAAATTGGACAGCTACATGCAAAAGAATGAAACTTGACCACTCTCTCACACCATACACAAAAATAAACTCCAAATGGATGAAAGACCTCAATGTGAGACAGGAATCCATCAAAATTCTAGAGGAGAACATAGGCAACAACTTCTATGACATCGGCCAGAGCAACCTTTTTCACGACACATCTCCAAAGGCAAGAGAAATAAAAGATAAAATGAACTTATGGGACTTTATCAGGATAAAGAGCTTCTGCACAGCCAAGGAAACAGTCAAAAAAACTAAGAGACAGCCCACGGAATGGGAGAATATATTTGCAAAGGACACCACAGATAAAGGACTGGTATCCAAGATCTACAAAGAACTTCTCAAACTCAATACACGAGAAACAAATAAACAAATCATAAAATGGGCAGAAGATATGAACAGACACTTTTCCAATGAAGACATACAAATGGCTAACAGACACATGAAAAAATGTTCAAAATCATTAGCCATCAGGGAAATTCAAATCAAAACCACACTGAGATACCACCTTACGCCAGTTAGAATGGCAAAGATAGACAAGGCAAGAAACAACAATTGTTGGAGAGGATGTGGAGAAAGGGGATCCCTCCTACATTGTTGGTGGGAATGCAAGTTGGTACAGCCACTCTGGAAAACAGTGTGGAGGTCCCTTAAAAAGTTAAAAATTGAACTACCCTATGACCCAGCCATTGCACTACTGGGTGTTTACCCCAAAGATACAGACGTAGTAAAGAGAAGGGCCATATGCACCCCAATGTTCATAGCTGCATTGTCCACAATAGCCAAATCATGGAAGGAGCCGAGATGCCCTTCAACAGATGACTGGATTAAGAAGCTGTGGTCCATATATACAATGGAATATTACTCAGCTATCAGAAAGAACGAATTCTCAACATTTGCTGCAACATGGACGGCACTGGAGGAGATAATGCTAAGTGAAATAAGTCAAGCAGAGAAAGACAATTATCATATGATTTCTCTCATCTATGGAACATAAGAACTAGGAGGATCGGTAGGGGAAGAAAGGGATAAAGAAAAGGGGGGTAATCAGAGGGGGGAATGAAACATGAGAGACTATGGACTGTGAGAGGCAAACTGAGGACTTCAGAGGGGAGGGGGTGGGGGAAGGGGATAGCCTGGTGATGGGTAGTAGGGAGGGCACGTATTGCATGGTGCACTGGGTGTTATACGCAACTAATGAAGCATCAAACTTTGCATCGGAATGGGGATGTACTGTATGGTGATTAACACAATATAATAAAATAAAATTAAAAAAAAAAATAAAAAAAATAAAAAAAAAATAAAAAAAAAAAAAGAAAGGAAAAGACACAAGATATAGGAAGCAGGGAATCCAACAAAGACACTCAAAGATAAATCCCAGGATGCCAACTGTGAAACAGACTAGAGAACAACATCCAGACTGAAGCAGAAAGTTGAAAGTCTCCAACAGGGACATATTCAAGGGAAAACAAGAATCTGGTTAATGACCTGATTTATTTGAAACATGGAAAATTACATTGAGAGGCCATGGAAGATTATGAAAATACTCACCAATAGGTGCAAAAAAATTTAACAAATGAAAAAAATGAGACAATGTTTAACTGCAGGAAAACAAATGTTTGTTCAAGCAAAGAAATGAAATTATAGTCATAAAAATGTAAACTCTGAACCTTGATTATCCCAAGTCACAACTATATTGGAGAGATGGAGTGGGAAGACCGAGCTGCATGTGGAAGGTGGGGAGGCTGGCTGGCAGATCCATGTAAGGGACTAAATCCTAATCTCCCTTTGTCAAAAGTTATAAAACAATGTCTAAAGTTGGCAAACCAAGAGGTAGTGTAAAAAATATGAAGATAAATGCAAGAGGAAGCTAGTGAAAGACTACAAGGAATTTACCTTTGGAGAGTAGACCAGAGGTGAGGAACTAAGGGGAAGGATTACTATGTTTCATAAGACTTCTAGCATTTTCAGTATTTGAATCCTTTTCGTATTTCTTGGATCAAAATTTAAATTATTTCAGAAGATATCCCCAGAGCTAGAGCTACCACAACCTTACGACCCTGAGCCGTTGGAAAGGCAGTTTAAATAGCAACAAGGCATTTCATATAAAGCTGGCAGGGTCAACTCAAATTTCTCATCCCAACCCAGTTTCACCCCTGTCCTGGGTATTCTTCCTGGAAGAACATGTGGCTTAGCCTCACGCAGACTCCCTTTGTAAACCTTGCTGTCTGCCTGGGCAATCACATTGCTGTGGCTTGAACCTGCACTGTCACATGCTCCCACCACTGTGGCCCAATTGCAGTTTCCAACACCACTGGGAGACACTGAATGCTAAGGAAGATGACTGTGGAAAGCCATAAATCAAAATCTCTGTGGATACTCTCAGACTCAAAGGGGGGAAATAGTCCTCTTAGGGAAATCCAAACAAATTTTGGCAGCATATTCATTGCTCAAAGCTTTTTAAGAATAACTAAAATTTTGTGTGTTAACGCCTTCGCTCTTATGGCTTAAAGGCTCTTCCTTGGGTGCTTATAAAGCATCTGGTCTCCTGGTCTACCTATCTCAATAACTCTCAAATAGAATTAAGTTACAGGCAAGGAAGAATAGTCTGATCTTCACAACAAAAAGCAACTAGAAATTTTTGTTTATCTTATTCACATTAAACCAGAAGTTCAGGTGATTTTTGTTTGTTAATGAACTTAATGTCATGCAAATAGGGGCACATTGCCCAGCATTCTTCTTCCAAGGCATGCTGGAGACAGGGACAGTAGCAGATAGGAGGGTGGCACCCTGATCTGCTGCTTTCTGTGTCAGCTCCAGAGCCGTAGAAGGGTTGACTTCGGACCCTGGGAAAGGATCTCAGCTCATGGTGAGTGAGGTCCTTACACTACATGAATAGAGAAGCACCAGCCCTCCTCTGATATGACCAGGGCTGGGATAAAAATGACAATATATTACGGTATATAATATAACATTTGCACCAGTCTTATCTGCTAGCTCAGCACTGGCTTGGGGGCGGGGGAGAACAAATCCCACTCCTGTCATGATCAAGGGTCTACGGTCCAAACTACAGGTTACAGCCATGTGATGTACCAAGCAGGTGACAGAATTTATCGGTGTTAGGAAAACACTCTTCTCCCTCATTTTTTCATGCTTCTATCCTCATGCACAGATCTAGGTCTTGTAGTTGACCAGCACTGATTTAGTTCCGGCCCATAGCTCAGTTCCATGGAACTTTGCTGCGGCACAGTCCCTCTCTAGGAGTTTGTGTGGGGGGCCTCAGTCTTAGATGTATTAGCCCTTACTTCTCATTTACTAGATTCATTTATTCATTCCACAATGTTTAAGTACTTCAAATGTGAATATAGAGATGAAAACCATATTACATTACACTGTTTTCAATGAGTTCGCAGTCTGGGGCGGGGGAAGGCAGACTTTAAACAACAGGGTATATGTGTGGGTATATGTGTGTCTAACAGAACAATGTGTGGGATAATTAGAGTCAGAGGAGGGGTAAAGAACCTGGGTGGAGAGGGGTCAGAGAAGACTTCCTGAACTGTTGATGTGTTTAAAACTAAATTCTAATCCCTTCTTGGCCTTTTGGCTAAGATCAAGTGTAAAACTAAATTCTAAAGAATTCTAGAGAGAAGGGACAGAATGTGAAAAGATAGAAAGGAGGTTATGGCAAATTTGAAGATGTGAGAGTAATTTGGGTTGTCCAAAACATGGCACACTGCTGGGAGTGAAAAGATTCAGAGCATGACAGGCTTTTGTATACCATGCTAAGAATTTGGACTTTATCCTATTGGAAACAAGTCAAGTAGTTAAGAAAATCAGAATTGCATTCCCAGAATTGCAGGTTACTCAAGCATCAGTGTGAAGATCAAGGATAGTAAGGGATAGAAGGAGAGATGGGGCTGCAAGCAGGGAGCTGAATTAGGAGGCAGTGCGGGAGATAAAAAGCAGTCTGAGATAAT
The DNA here is from genome assembly GCF_002007445.2 of Ailuropoda melanoleuca. NCBI lineage: Eukaryota > Metazoa > Chordata > Mammalia > Carnivora > Ursidae > Ailuropoda > Ailuropoda melanoleuca. The sequence continues at coordinate 90,325,939 of NC_048225.1, forward strand.
GACGGCGTGGGCAGGGATGACAGAGAGACTTAAGAGTACATCTAGAGTGGGACTATTTCTCACCCCCTCCATTGCTACCACTGGGCCAACCTGTTACCATCTCTTGAGTGGATTCTCATGAAAGCCTCCCACTGGTCTCCCCATTTCCCCCCTCACCTCCCCTTCAGACTGTTCCCACTCAGCAACAGAATGACTCTGCTAGAACTTAGATGTGATGATGTAACTCCCCTGTTCAATCATTTGATGGTCTCCAATCACACAAACCAAAGCCCTTTCAATGGCCCACAAGGCCACATAGCCTTGTCCCCATCTATGACTCTACGACCTTTATAACTTCTTTTCCTACTACTCGCTCCTAAACACACTAGGCACCCTCTTGACGGAGATTTTTCCCTTACTGTTTCCTTTATCCGGACTGCTGTTCCCCCAAATATTTCTTCCCTTACCTTCCTCAAATCTTTACTCAAATACCACCTTCTGAGCACCTCATAGAATACCTCAACACTCTTTATTTTCTTTCCTTCTTTAATTTCGTTTATGACTCTATTGTCTACAAATATACTGCATGACATATTACTTCTTTGCTTTTCATCTATGCCCCACCCCTCAGTCCTGGACTATAAGCTTCAGTGGGTAGGGGGTTTTTGTCTGGTTGTGACCATTACTATATTATCTCCAGTGCCTAGAATGGCACCTGGGGCATAGTAGGCACTCCATAGATATTTATTAAATGGACAAACATCTAAGAAATAAAATCAGTGGGACCTGGTGATTGATTAAACATGAGAATTAGAAAAAGGAAAGACTCTAGGATGCCTTGCAGGTTTCCAGTGTGTATGACTGGGCAGGTGGTGATACCATTCAGTAAGAGAGAAATCAGGGGGAAGTGTAATTAGTTTTACTTTTGGCAGATTGACGTGGAGGTGCAAGTGGACCATTTGTGCCAGTTACCTATTTATTGTCTCTGAGTCCCCACATCCACCCTTCTTTGCTCGTATAGTAGAGGCTGACCCTATAGCCATTGCTCCTTTGCCAGCTGCTTGATGTTAGGCTTTACCAGTAGAGAGCCCTGGAGGAACACTCTGAGGCAGCAGGAAGGACTTCCTTCCTATTTCCGATTGGCTTTTATTTGAATAGGGCAGCTAGTAAGTCAACAGGTAGACGGCATAAGTGTGTTCACCTCAGAAATCCTTCTCAGACCAGCTGTGCCCTCTGGCAAGTTTTTCCCTAGAGGACTCTTCAAAATTTTGAATTTCTTATATTTTCACTCTTCCACAGCCCTAGAGGTACCGGTTGCTTTCTGTATTTATTGTTTTTATACCCTTAGGGTCTTCTTCTGTTGCTCCTTTTAGTAGTTAATCACCTTTTACTAGTTAACACTTCTTCAGAGTTAATGTTCTCTATTTAAATTACTTGTGTATTTTCTACCTCCTAACTTGACCCTCCCCCCTACAACATTGAAGTCAAGATGCATGTTAAGGAGCTGTGAATGTAACTTTAAAGAGAGATTTAAAATAAGAGAGTCACATTTGGAAGTCTCCAAAATATTCCTGGTGTTTAAACCAAAGATTGGAGGATTAATCATGTTTTATTAATCATAAAAACATATGGAAGCTAAAAAAAAAAACCCACAACACAAAAACCAAAACCAAACCAAATCAAACCAAAACAAAACAACCATAAGGAGCTAAGGGGGGAGTCTTGGGACACCATCATTTGGGGGGACAGTTAGGAAAGAGCAAAAACTGGAAATTGGAGGAGTGGAAAAAGTAAGGTGGGGAACTGAGAAGATGCTGAGAAGGATTTGTCTTAGAGGTAAAAAGAAATCCAGGAGAAGCCAGGGGCAGAGAGAATTTTGAGGAGGGTTTGCTCAATAACACAAATACTACAGGAAACTCAATTAAGGTTAACTGGAAACTCAAAATGAAGTTAGGAGTAATCTTTTCAAGAACAAATTTAGTACTGTGGTTTGAGAAGTCAGTAAGAAGACAGGAAGTAGGCATGACAAATGTAAACCACTCTTTTGCTAAACTTGAAAGATTAGGCTGCTACAGAGGTGGCTTGCTGGCACGGTGGCTCCACAAAATAATCGTTGTCCCAGAGCCCATCTGGCTTTCTGCTTCCTTGTCCTTTGAATGTTGCTTTCTAAGTCAGGGTTATAACATGGCTGTTGGAGCCACAGATTTCACATTCACAGTCCAGGGAGAAAGAGGTAAAACAAGAAGAGCACCAACACTTCAGCTTTGTTTAGTTGGGAAAAAATTATAGCACTTGGCCCCCCTAGCTCTAAGGGAGGCTGAAAAAATCAAATTTTTACCTTTTCTTTGCCTGTATCATAGGATCAGTAAAGAGAGAGTGGAGTTGAAAGTAGAGATTAGGATGGCGACCTTCAAGGGTCTTAGAGTCCTAACTGAGAAAGGGAGCTTAAGAAAAGGGGAAAGTTTAGTTATGTGTCTAAAGGGAACTAAAATAAGAAGTCACAAAGGAAAGCCATGAGAATTCATCTCTGGCTGGCAAAGAAGACAAAGCTGAGATTGGGAGTTCTGAATTTACAGGGGCACCCATCTGCAACTTGGGGGCAATTTTAACAGAAAATTACAGCAATAAGATGATTAATTTCACCAGAGTGGAAAGGTTTATAGAATAGATGGTAAGGGAGTCACAGATAGGTGCAAAACTGTACCATGGGTCCACGGGCTCTTTCTAAAGAAGGAAGGGAAGCCAGAGTGGGGCTGATAGTTTGGGAGTTAAAGGAGAGATCAGAGGACTTGATGAGGTCAGCAAGCGACAGAAAAGCCTGGAAGGGCAAGAGGTTGTGGACAGAAAACAAACAGGGACTTGAGATGTAGAACCAGGGCTGTTCTGGATGATGACGGAGCATTGAAGTCAAGTGTAGATGACAGCCATGGTATTAAGGACCCATGAGGGTGCATATCAGAATGAACATCTGCATGAGCACTGCCCAGGATGATGCAAGACTCAGGGCATTGTGTCAAGTACCAAGTTGGTAGATGTTTTTGGGATGTGTGGCCAGGACACAAATGGATAACTGCCCAGAAGGGGGTGGACTGTATCTCCTGAAAGGAGACTTTATCTGAAGATGACAAATCTTATTAAACTTATGAAAGACCAATAATGAAATGTAACTCAAATTTTAACCCTCATAAAGAAAAACATTCAAATATGTGTATAAAAATCTATATCAGGGTCCATTTAATTCTCTTTTGTATTTCCAATCATCTAAATGCTCCTTGTACAGATATAAAATCAATTTTCCATTACTATTCATTTATCAAATATATTTGAGACTCTTCTATATAGAAGACACTACAGCAGGACAAGACTCAAGAAGAAAAAGACAGTGAACTGGCCTTTCAGAGGCCTGGGGCTTAGAACTGGCCTGCTTTTACTGATTTGCATGGTTTGTGGATATTTCAGTTTCTTTGGGCCTCAGTTTATGCTTCATGTAAATTGAGCTGTTTTAGGTTAAATTAATTATCTTTCAGGTCCTTCTGCCCTCACATTCTCTTCCAATGTTTGTTTTGTATTTATCCATTACACTATTTTTGGTCCCCAATACTCATGTAAATCATTAGAGAGTGAACAATAAAAAAACAAAAGTATGAGAAGTCAAAGGCAACGTTTTGTTTTAATTTAGCAGCTCTAGAAGATACCATTGGCTAAACTTAATTGTCTTGCATTAAACCAACTCAAAAACTTTGGGGTTCAGTATAAAACATAGACAGACATACCCATAGGCTTCATTTAGCTCTTTTACCTGGTGCTCACCACGCTGACTAGCTGACCATGTACTTCATTCACTATCCCACCATAGTTACTACAGTGGTGCTATAGCGGCTATTTAATAAATCTTGCGGACTGGTCAGAGTCGTCTATATCTGTTGTTTAAAATAGGAAAACATTCTTTGCAGTGTAAATTTGATGGTGAAGTATACAAAATGGTTTCAATTATAATTCCGTGTTCACATGTTCATAACTCGATGAAAAAATGTCTTTGGGGCTGAAATTTTCCATTCCATGTTCTATCTCCACCCAACTATAGTTATTTTTTCTCCTCTGGAAAATTTGAGGAAATCCGTATGATCACTTATGAATGTGGAAAAAATGCATTCTTTCAAATGTTTAATTAAATAAAAGGACCAACAATTGCAAAATCTTTAATATAAACCTACCATACATATTTATAAAAACCAAAATATAAATATAGCAGACCTCAAAAAGGAGATCACATTTTTACCCATTTGGAGAAAATCCTAATTTTGAATGCCTGCTAATTTGAAACTTAGAAAAAGCTGGATTATGCAAGCATTTTCATGGTAAAAGTGGTACTTTCAATATGACTTTATGATATGATTATTAATTTTGCTGATGATATATGATGGGTCAAGGCACAGAACTGAGAGTAGAGATTGTTTCCTGGATTCTCATTTCTCTGCAAACAGTGTGTGCTCAACAAATGTTTACTTATCAGATGAAATGTGCAAAATATGGCAAATGATTTTTTTTAGAGCTCAAAGTTAATTTAACCTTCAGAAGTGACTTTTTACCACAGAATCACAACAATTTACTTGGAAATTTAAAAAGGCATCCTCTTTTTCGTCAAGTTACTTATAACATTTTCCCTGTAAACAAAGCAATTACTTGGGGATATTATGACAGTCAAACCTTTTGAGCATTTCTTAGACCAGCTCTTCCTGGGTTTCCTCCTTACAACAAATTGTCTAGTGGCCAGAAATGATCAACATGGGTAGCAATCCTTACCCTAGCAGCTCTGTTGGGAATGCGAAATGGTACAGCCACTTTGGAAGGCAGTTTGGTAGGTTCCTCCAAAACCAAACATAGTTTTACCATATTATCCAGCAATCATGTTCTTTGGTATTTACCCCAAAAAAGTCAAGAACATACCCACACAAAAACTTATACAGGAAGTTTAGAGCAGCTGTTTTCATAACTGCCAAAACTTGGAAGCATCTAAGATATCCTGCATTTGGTAAATGAATAAATCAGCTGTGATACTTCCAAACAACAGACTATTATTCAGCACTAAAAAAAAAAAAAAAAGTGAGCTACCAAGCCATAAAAAGACACGGAGGAATCTTAAATGCATATTACTAAGTGAAAGGAGCCAATCTGATAAGTTTATATATTGTGTGATTCCAACAATAGGACATTCTGAGAAAAGCTATGGAGACAATAAAAAGATCAGTGGTTGTCAGGGATGGGGGAAGGGAGATTTAAATAGACCAAGCACAGAAGATGTTTAGGGCAGTGAAACTATTCTGTATGATCCTATAATAGTGGATACATGCCATCATACATTTGTCAAAATCCACAGAATGTGCAACACCAATAGTGAACTCTAAAGTAAATTCTGGACTTTGGGGATGATATGTCAGTGTATGGCAACAAATACACCACTCAAGTATAGAATATTCATAGTTGTAGAAAATGACTGCTTGGGGGCAGCGAGTATATGGGCTCTCTTTATACTTTCGGCTCAACTTTGCTGTGAACATAAAGCTGCTCTAAAAAATTAAAGTCTATTTAAAAATACAAAGACTTTAATCTTGAATTTTTATAAGTAAAGTCAGCAAACTTCTGTGATGTAAAAATGTTAGGGAAAAGTGCTCAGGTTAGCTGAGAAGTCAGTTTGTCCATTCTTGCAGGTAGTGATCTGGTTAGTGTGACATTCTTGTTAATAGAAGATAAAGCATCTCTGTTTGGGGGAGGATTGGGGAAAGGGGAAAATTACTTTTAAACATCAGAAAGTCTAGTCTACATACATAGTCTAGTATGCGCTGATATGTAGTTTTTGTTTTACCTTTTGGCTTTAAATGCAGGCAAGAAATAGAATGTATTTCCAGAGAAACCAAAAAAGAAGAATGTTGCAAGAAAGGAAGGGCTCTCAGTCCAATGAGATATACTTGTCTCTATATTGATTAGAAAGTTATCGATCACCCCAGAGCCAACAGTTCTAAGATAATAGAATCACAAAGCAAAATGGGGTGCTGTGAGAAATGAACTTGAAGAACAAGAAGTAAAACTAATGAGAAGAGAGATAGTCTGCCATCTCTATTTTTAAATTGCAAAATACATCATACATATTCAGAGGAGGGTACCTAATACAGGTGAATTGTTAAAAGCAAACACCCTTGTACTCAGTCTAAAAAAAATAGAGCTTGATCAATGTCTTTGAATCCCTTCCCACCCCAGTGCACCTCCTTGATTACACCTGCTTCTCTCTACGAGAGGTAAGCAGTAACAGAATATTGAGGTAATCAACACCTTGCTTTTAAAAATATTTTACCCTTCATATATATCCCTAAACAAAGTTTTAATTTATTTTGCCTATTTTGAAAGCTTATATAGGTAGAACCATAAGGTACCTACTCCTCTGAAAATTTCTTTTTTAATTCAGGCATGTTATATTTGAGATTGCTTTGGCTAACTGCAGTGGGAGATTTCTAGTAGGCAGTATGAGTCTGGAGATCAGCAACAGAAATCATCATGAAAGATATTAAAGGATACAGAGACCAGTATATTAAGCAGTAAAAAATAGCAAATTTTAGGGATGGAGAGTATTACAACTCAATATAGGGAAGACGTATGTTGAGAAAGTTTTCAAGTTATACAAGAATGGTGTGCAGTCTCAGATTGGGCCAATGGTTAAAAGTGGCTTTCCATTTTATGTACTGTTTCAAGATTACAAACAGAGTATTCATGTTTTATATGTATAATTAAAGTTGGGAAATCAGAAAAACTCCTTAGACTAAATACAATAGCTGAGAGCATGGAACAACATGAGTATAGGAAACAGTGGGAAAAGGCAATCAAAATCTTTAGGAAACACAAGCAAACAAATATGCAAAAAACGTCATCAGCCAATATGAAGAAAATCAAACATGGCATGATTTTAGGAGAAGGTACAGTTAACAAGAAAGACTTTATTTAAATGTGAACATTCTTCTCTGAGCAGCCCTTTGATTGTGGCATCAGACCATTCCTTGGCCCAGAAGTGAACATTTTTATATACTCAGAATAATATAATTTCTGTTAATTGGTTTTCAGCTTTCACACTCAACTCCAAATAATGCACAGAAAACTTAGTTGTAGTTGTAACACAAGATATTAATGCTTATACCTTCTCAATAGAAAAGTAAAAGGGTGTCTGAGAGAAGGCATTACAAGGAACAGAAAAGGGTAAAGAATGGGTGCTAATATTGTCATCTTAAAGTGAAAATTAATTAAACATGGCATTAATATTTATGTAGATTATGTTTAGAATTTTAAAGATGATCAAAAAAAGAACTCAAAGTGAGATACTTTAGAAGGTGGATATAAGAGAAAGAGAAGGAAATATGAATTATTTAACTGTTTTTCATATTGAGGAGTCAGAAATGGAGAAAAGGCAGATTATCTGGAGCTGTGAAAGTGACCAGCAGAAGAAACAAAAGTAGAAACAATGTTATTTTTTTATAAGTATTTATTTTAATTCCAGTATAGTTAACAGGCAGTGTAATATTAGTTTCAGGTCTACCATATACGTGATTCAACACCTGGTGCTCATCACAACCAGAGCACTCCTTCCTCTCCATCACTATTTCACCCATCCCCCCATCCACCTCCCCTCTAGGAACCACCAGTTTGTTCTCTATAGTTAAGAGTCTGCTTCTTGGTTTCTCTCTCTGTCACTTTGCTTATTTGTTTTGTTTCTTAAATTCCAAATGTAGAAACAATTTTAAAGTTCGTCTCTGACAACTGAAACTGGGGATGGGAAGTAATGCAGCAAGAAGTTAACTTGATCCTAGGAGCAGCCATTATTACTTGAAGAAGTCTTAAAAGAATAGACCATTCCAGTTGCAGGGATGAGGCCAGGAGTAAGTAAAGGCTTGAGAATCTCTCAAATTCACCCAACCTAGAGGCAGAAGATCACTTAGTTGATGCTAATCTCTGTTTGGGCAAAACCCATCAGTCAGAGCTCCACGATCATTATTTTAAGGTTCAATTTCTCTAATAGCTTGGACCCAGATGCACACCCCACCCAGCAATAAACACAAAGATAAAAACACCTGGAGGTAGGCTTAATAAAAAATGCTTTTTGCATCTTTTGTATACTTAATAACACTTGCAGTATTATAATAGCTACTACTTTTTGACCTCCTACACTGGGCCAAGCATTCTGCTAAGCACTTTGCATAAATTATCTTCACAACAATCCTATCAACTTGGTATTATTTCCATTTTATAAATGAGGAAAATGAGTAAGCTGGTGAGTAAGCTAGTAAGGGCCACCTCGAAGACTTAGACCAGAGTCTGTCTCACTCTAAAGCTGGAATTCCTACCTGCAGTATACAACTCCACAGTCCCTCACCTGCAGTTCTGAAGTCCAAGGGCACTGAAAACCCAAAGTGTTTATTCTAGACTCAGGTTATTTTCCTCCAGTAACCAAATCTGACCTAAACTAGTATGGCTTCTTAGAATCTTTAGCCCACTTAGTATGAATATTTATACTTTCCATTGCAGACATATGAAGACATTTGACTACAAGCTGCTCTCCTAGATGCCACTGGAGTCATTATACAGTATATAATATATGCAAAGAATTACTTGTCTATAACCAGAAATATTCCAAATTCAAAAAAACAAAACAAAACAAAACAAAAACAAAAAACAAAAAAACACCTGACTGCAAAACTTTCAGAGAAAAGCTCGTGAACCTGTATATTCAGTTAATCTCTTAAAAAATATTTCAGAGCTCTCTGGATCAAACTTGGGAAGACAAATATTTATAGATAAAGAAAATTAAAAGGATTGAACAAAATTTATATTGACCTATGTAATATAGCTAGAAATACACTTTTTAAAGCAGAATTTTTATCAAGTGTTTTGTTTTCATTTATCTCTTTTTCATCAAACGTGGTCTGTGAATGTGGGGGAAAGGATTTTTAAAAATGTCTGGTAGTTTGGAGTGCAATTAAATGGGAAAAATCTTGGGGCGCCTGGGTGGCACAGCGGTTAAGCGTCTGCCTTCGGCTCAGGGCGTGATCCCGGCGTTGTGGGATCGAGCCCCACATCAGGCTCCTCTGCTATGAGCCTGCTTCTTCCTCTCTCACTCCCCATGCTTGTGTTCCCTCTCTCGCTGGCTGTCTCTATCTCTGTCAAAGAAATAAATAAAATCTTTAAAAAAATAAATAAATAGGGGCGCCTGGGTGGCACAGCAGTTGAGCATCTGCCTTCGGCTCAGGGCGTGATCCCGGCCTTATGGGATCGAGCCCCACATCAGGCTCCTCTGCTATGAGCCTGCTTCTTCCTCTCCCACTCCCCTTGCTTGTGTTCCCTCTCTCACTGGCTGTCTCTCTCTGTTGAATAAATAAATAAAATCTTTAAAAAATAAATAAATAAATAAATGGGAAAAATCTTTGCAAATATATTTCCCTCCTACTTGTGAGCTTTTGAAAAGTGAAAATTTGTCTTTTCACAAAGTTCAAATGAGACAGAGCAAGTAATTATGACCTTCCTCGGGTGTGGAAGTGACATGCTGATTTTGGTCAAGCCAGAAAGTGTTTATGTTTTGAATTAACCAATAAAACAAAGAATGCTAAAAATAAAGTTGGAGCTACAACACATTAAAACAATTACACAAACATTATTCCTAGTAAACAAACTGACTTAGATGATATTATTGCCTTTCTACATTTTTTTTTCCAAAAAACACTAACACATGAAAAGTAAACAGTGCAATTTTGTGGCTTAAAATGACACTTCCATGTAAATTGCTTGGTGCTAATAAGCTGTTTCTCTGTATTTACCACACTCATTTGTCACATATTGATGTTGGCATGACCAGTGGGCTTCTGTGAACTCAAGTGAACCGCTTCTTTTTTTTACATTTTTATAACAAAAAAGCTTAAATATACACCAGGTAGAGAGAATAGCACAATAAACCACCATTTATCCATCACCCAGATTCAACGACTGTCAGCTTTTTGCCATCTTTATACCATCTCGCTCTCTCTCTCTCTTGCATTTTTCTCCTTATGAAATATTGAAAGGTGAATCCAAGACACCACTACATTTCACTCTGAAGTGCTTCAGGTGTGAATTTCTAAAAAATAAGGACATTTTCTTACATAACAATGATACGTTAAAACACTTAACAAAAATAACTATTATCCTTTAATTTCACCGAACACCTAGTCCATATTTCAATTTTATCCATGGTCTCAAAAATATCTTAACAGTTTCCCTTTTCCATACCAATAACTTGTTGATGACTGTTTCATTATTTTGAATTGCAATAGTCTGTTTTGTTTGAACATTTGAAAATAAAATAATATATTCCTACCACATGAAACCCAACAGAATCCGTCTCTTGTTTAAGTGGCTGGAAAACTTGGGTTCAGATCTCAGCTCCTCCAGTTACATGCAATGTGGTCTTGGAAGGTTATGTAATTCCCGTATACCTCACTTTACTCTTCTGTAAAATTAGATGAGGATCTCTGTAGGTTCTGATTAGTGGTTGGGGGCTGGATCTGTACAAAAAAGAGCTAAGTACAATTTCAGGTTTGGCACAGGAATCCCTGCCTCCGTTTTAGTGCCAAATTGAATCCTTGTTAGGCTGGCACAGTGTTTGGGGGAAAACAAATTCAAGTGCCTTCAGGCAACACATATTTTCTACTTTGTACTCCAGTTGCCACTTATTTTATTGTCTTCTCCAATGGATTTCCACTTTCTGTCTTCTCTTGGCTTCTGATATTTACTAGTTGTATGAAGACTTTGAGAATGTTATCGTGACCACTCTGGTCATCAGTTTCCACATCTGCCAAACGGGTCTAATAAAACTTACCTCAGGGCACAGTTGTGAAGATTCAACACCTTTCAGCACCCAGGACATGGTAAGTGCTCTTTATTTTTTTTTTAAGATTGTATTTATTTATTCGAGATAGAGACAGCCAGTGAGAGAGGGAACACAAGCAGGGGGAGTGGGAGAGGAAGAAGCAGGCTCATAGCAGAGGAGCCTGATGTGGGGCTCGATCCCACAACGCCGGGATCACGCCCTGAGCCGAAGGCAGACGCTCAACCGCTGTGCCACCCAGGCGCCCTGGTAAGTGCTCTTTAAACATTGGCCCCTTTCCCACTTGGATTAAATTAAGATTGCTCCATTTGATTTGGAGGTGATGTCCCATCCTTTTTGTTGCTCTTTTTAAATTCCCACTTGGCCTCAGACACATTCTTTTCTCTTCCACTCTCTTTCTTTGTGTTTTTTTAAATTCCCTCTCCACTGATATTGCCTATAGACATTCAGCCAGTCCACTGTGCAGTATCCTGGGCTGAGAAGGAGAAGATTAACATGACTTCCGTTCCTACCTCTAAAACTACAATGGCAACCTTGGCTTTTACTTATATAGTACTTTATATTTCTAAATAGCTTTTTACATTCTGTTGTTTGATGCTTTTCACAACCCTGTGAATAAGTTATTATTGTCTCACCTTTTATAGTTAAGGTAGCCAAGGAGCAGAGATATGTTTGAAGGTCCAGAAAAATAAACCTTCTTACCACTGTTAGCCACATCTCAATTAACAATATGGAATGATAGATTTTCATTTGTTGCTTCTATCTTGAAATTGATTGAAGGATCAGGGAGAATCCACTTGGTGGCTCTGTGTTGATTTCTTTTTAACTGCTGGTTAAAATAACTTACATTGAATGAAGATTGCACCCTGTAGGAAATCGTTTCTGAGTTAAACAGATTTTCCCACTCCAAATTCTATCTCAGAAGCAGACTTTATTTTTTTTTATTTTATTTTTTTAAAGATTTTATTTATTTATTCATTCGACAGAGATAGAGACAGCCAGTGAGAGAGGACACACAGCAGGGGAGTGGGAGAGGAAGAAGCAGGCTCATAGCGGAAGAGCCTGATGTGGGGCTCGATCCCATAATGCTGGGATCACGCCCTGAGCCGAAGGCAGATGCTTAACCGCTGTGCCATCCAGGTGCCCCCTCAGAAGCAGACTTTAAAAAAAGATATTGCTGGAGGAATTATGGCATTCCACCTCAGCTTATACAAGACCTGCTAACACAGTGAAAATTAGGGACAGAAACAAATCTCTCTGCTTCTGTGAGAGGATGAGAGAACAGGGAGAGTGGGAAGCAAATCCAAATCCTGTCCCCATCCAACCACTCACCTTCACTAACAGAGGGAACCAGTTGGGAAAATCTGCCAACAAGGTCTTCACTATAGTAACCCTGAATCTTCAACTCTCCCCTGGAATGGACTTTCTGGGTGTTAGTTAATAGAAGCAAGAATTCCCCCAAAATAGTAATAGTAAATGTATACTTTTTATAACTTCAATGATTTATTAGAGATTAATGTAATTCATACTGTTACAGAATGATGAAAATAATATTTAATAATATTTAATTGCTTTTTATACTATCTGTAACTGTCAACCCTAACATTGTCCCTAGAAGAATTTTTTTAAATTGCATAAATCCCTAAAATAACATCTTCTCTAGCTACTCGTTTATTAAAAAAAAAAAAAATCCCCAGTGGGAAATTTTGAATAAGAATTATTGTAGCAACTGGCCAAATCTTGGTGGGCTTAAATATATGTTGAATATCAAAATAAGATTTTTTTTTCTACTTTTTACCCAAGGATAGAGTAGCTTAGGGCCGTGTAAATGATAGTGGAGAATAATAATGTTCGTCATGGCAAAAACTCTGATGATGCCATATTAAAACAACAAAAACACAGATCAAAGAAAATATACAGAGGACTGGGATATAAGAAAGGAAACAATTAAAACCCCAACCAGAAGAAAACAGCTGTGGGAGGAGAGTGGAAATGGAAATGAGATTTCAAAATAAAGCAAATATTATTTTCATTATTATTTAGTAACTATTTGTTTGTTAGAAATATCAAAGTGCTTTAGACCCCATAGAACCAGACAAAACTCTTGCCCAGGAAAATAAATCAAAGACCTAAGAGTGTTAATGTGTAGAAACTCATTGCCTTTACTGTAATAGTTCATTGAATAGAGAGAGCTGGGGACTGAAGTTTGTTTTTATCTTCTCTATGTATGATAAGTACTGTTGAGATTTATTGGTGCTTTGTATTTTAGCTTTAATCACACTACTATGATCTGAATGTCTGTGTCCCCCTAAAATTCATATGTTGAAATCCTGGTGCCCAACCTGATGGTGTTAAGAGGTGGGGCCTTTGGGAGGTACTTAAGTGCTTAGAGTGAAGCCCACATGATGAAAATAGTGCCTTATATAAGAGATCCCACAATTAAGGACCTAAATGTGAGGACTGAAACCATAAAAATCCTAGAAAAGTACACAGACAGTAATGTCTACGCTTGTAACAACTTCTTTCCAGATACACCTCCTGAGGTAAGGGAAACAAAAGCAAAAGTAAACTATTGGGACTACATCAGAATAAAAAGCTTCTGCACAGCAAAGGAAACAACCAACAAAACTAAAAGACAACCTACTGAAAGGGAAAAGGTATTTTCAAATGACATATCTGATAAAGGATTAGTATCCAAAATAAAGAACGAACTTATACAACTCAACACCAAAAAAACAAACATTCTGATTAAAAAATGGGCAAAGGACCTGAAAAGAAAGTTTTTTGAAGACATACAGATGGCCAACAGACACATGAAAAAAATGCTTAACATCACTACTCCTCAGGGAAATGCAAATCAAAACCACAATGAAGTATCGCTTACACCTGTCAGAACGGCTGAATTCAAAAGGACAGGAAGTAATGAGTAGTGATGAAGATGTGGAGAAAAAGGACCCCTCATACTGTGTTGGTAGGAAGGCAAACTGGTGCAGTCAGTGTGAGAGACAGTATAGAGGTTCTTCAAGAAATTAAAAATAGAACTACCCTATGATCTAGTAATTTCACTATTGGATATTTACCCAAAGAATCTGAAAACACTAATTTGAAGAGATAAACGTGTCCCCTTTCATTGCAGCATTATTGCAATAACCAAACTATAGAAGCAGCCCAAGTGCCCATCAATAGATGAATGGATAAAGAAGATGTGGTGTATGTATACAACAGAATATTATCCTGCCATAAAAACAAATGAAACCTTGCCATTTGCAACAGCATGGATGGATCTAGAGAGTATGTTAAGCAAAATAAGCCAATCAGAGAAAGACAAATACCATATGATTTCACTCATATGTGGACTTTAAGAAACAAAACAAATGAACAAAGGAAAAAAGAGAGAAAAAGACAAACCAAACCAAACCAAAACAAAACAAAAAAAACCCCAGACCCTCAACTATAGAGAACAAAGAGTTACCAGAGGGGAGGTGGGTGGGGGATGGGTGAAATAGGTGATGAGGATGAGGAGTAAACTTATCTTGATGAGCACTGAGTAATATATGGAACTCTTGAATCGCTATAATGGAGACCTGAAACTAATATAACACTGCATGTTAACTTTGCTGGAATTAAAAAAAAAAAAAAAGATGATGTGAAGTATATTTCTGGGGTTTGGATGTGAGGTTGGGTACACAAATCTTACCATTTGCCCCTCTTTCCTTAGGATTCTGGCCAATGGAAAATCATTAGGCAAATGGATATCAAAATAATAGCTTTATTACTAACCAGGCAAGCACCCATCACCCCCACCCCTGTGTTCGGCTCTCTTGTATCATCAGCTTGCCAGGAGAACAGGACTTGGAGTTGAAGACAAAGTAGGGCCTCCTTTTTCCCCTGGATGAGACCTAAGGACTTGACCATGAGAGAACTTGACTCACAGATCTGACTCTGAGTCCAGTTCCCCAGCAGGCTTCCTGGACTAATGACCTGTCTCCCTTGCCTAAATACCATGGATAGGAGAGTATAAGAGAAGCAGGTGTTGAACTTTGCTCTGGGGGAGTTCACCACACAGAGACAGGAAGCTAAGAAGAGGTCGGTGAGCCCACGTCATAAAAGCTGAACTTCTAACACTTTAAATGCTGCCCACTAGCAAAATATGGCCCAGTGTTTCACCAAAAAAGCTGTGGCTGCCCACGTGAGTGGGGAAGTATAGATAAAAAACCTAGAATAATGTGGTCCCTCCCACACTCTCCAAAGGAGAGAAGTTCCCTCTTCTATTTGCTGTGATACGAATATGAAAAAAAGCGGCAGGGGGAGATTATCATGGACCATGCTATACCTTCTGTGCAACTGGCCCTCAGTGTAAGTTTTATCAAGGCCTCACTGAAAGACTTAAGCAACTAATTAATTAATGAAAAAATGGATACAATATTAGAAAGAATGTTAAACTTGAGAGAGAAAATTTTCTCAGGCAATTTTAAGCACTATTTTCATGAATACTAACTGTAAACTGTTTTGATCAATAAAGCTTAGGTAGATCTCCACGCCAATGATTTAAGGACATTAACATTCTGGCATTACTTAAAAGTTATTATTTCAATAAATCTTGCGAATTTGGATTATTCCTCCTCTCAAGTTCTACGGGTTTTATTTATTTGTTTAAGATATATCTCCCTCACAAGATTTTAGGATCCATCAGAAAGGAGACCATAGCTGTTCTGTTTAACATTGTATGTCGAATGCCTGCTTACAAAGTAGGCTATCAATAAATGTTTATAGAAATGCTTGTCATTGGCTATAGATCCTAACAGATGAAGACCTAAAAATGGTTTAGAGTAAGTGAGAGGACTGGGATCTTGAATTGTATTGGTAATTTCATGGAGGAGATAAACTAATATGGCGCTTCGATGCTTTCTCCTCAGGAGCTATAAAAATACCAGAAGCTAGACTGGGAAGAACCAAAGAGCTAATTGTTACTCCAGCTTATTGTGGACTTTTACACTGATAATTTTTCATTGGGACTCATTGAAGTTTCTAGCTCTTCTTGAGATGAGAAAAGATGAGTTTTAGAAATCTGCCGATCTATTTGTCCTCCTGCCTAAATCAGTCACTAATAAATAAAAGTATGCCGTATTTCAAAGGTTGAATTTAAAAGATTGTTCTTCCATGTTTAGATGATTTGTGGAAAGACTTGACATGAGATTTCTTCGAGGAGGAAACGTCTTAGTTCTTTTGAAATATCTTTGATTTATAACAATTTAAAATATGTAAGTCATTAGAGAGGAACTAGTGCATGACAGTTAAAACTATGAACTTTGAAGTGAAGCAGGTCTAGTTGGTACTTGGGCAAATTAATAAAACTTACTTTCTGTTTCCTCATCTGTAACATGCAAATAATAATAACTTTTGTTTACTATAAACATTAAATGCCTCTCATCTCAATAACAGGCAAGTAAAAAGAGCTCAATAAATACTTGCTTAAAAAATGAATATTCAGATTCTTCAGCCAAATATCTGCCTCAACATTCTAAGAAAATCCTACAAATTAGGTTATATGATTTATATTCATGTTGGAAAAAAATGCAAGTTTTTCCTTTCCTAAATAAAAATCCTGATGGAAAGTCAGCTCCGGAACACATGTTCGGCCAACACCCAGAAGTCATTTTAGCCTGTACCCTGATGAGGCTGCAAGTTTCTGAATTGAAAACTTAACTTTTTTTCCCTAATTAGGAGGGAAAAAATGTTTGATTTTTTAAAAATCTTGTATCTATAAAAATCTTGTATTTATGTGGATTAGTTATTTTTATCTCTCTTATTTTATCAAAAATTATTAAATGAGATGAATTATCATTATATGAAAAAGTAATTATTAAGTGAAAGGGATTGATGGGTATTGAGATAGAGCATTCACAATGAGCAGTATTATCTCCCCAAAACTCTGAATCCTCTAGGCCATGATGATTGCATTTGTGTCTTTCCAGTGATGTCTATACTTATAAATCAAAGATGCAAATCAAAAAATTAAACCATTCATTGGGTAGAGTTATCAATACATAGTTATTTAATGTTCAATAGTGGAGTTTTTCATCTGAATTACTTCAGTCTACAATTCACAGATACAATTTGTGTTTTGTACAATCAGCTCCATTTGCAGCATAGAGTTTGAGAACACTAACATACAGGGCCTTCCATGCATAACCATGGCTAATACCAAAGTTAAAATTCTTACCTGAACTGACTGAACTCCTGAAAAACTTCCTGCACCTGAGAAAAGAATAATGAAAATATAAATGAAAAGTGTGGCTTACTGTATGATGGTAATCATTTTGCAACATATAAGTGTATCAAGTCAACTCCTTGTACACCTTCAACTTAACAAATGTTGTATGCCAATTATATTTCAATAAGGTTGGGAAAAAAACAACAACAGAAGAAGTATGTGTAACAAATGAGTAGCAGTGCCTCTGTAGTAAGGTTCCGGGTGTCGGCAGACAGGGTGGATAGAAGAGAAATTCCTTAAATGGTGTACTATTGTGTTTGCTGCAAATTTTATGCAAGTATGTGAATTACCTACTCAAAAATAAATGTATAATATTTTAAATAATAAAGAAAAATAACTTCCATCCCACCTACAGAGAGGTATAAAAAGCAATGTCCCAGCTCCTCGAATCTCCCTAGATTTTGCCTTTTAAACTTCTTCATGAGCTCTCCTACGCCTCTCTGTTTGGTTCCTCCTCTCTGGGTTGACCTTTCACTCAGATGGTCTACTTCCGAGGTTTACTTTACTAAGTGCTGGCTTTCTGATTTCCCTTAGCTTGATCCTCTGCACTTCATGGGGTTCCCACGACTCTACCCCAGGTGCCACACTACACTGTTGCGTACCCAAGATGGGCATCCTGACCCTGCCCACCTTAGGGTTTGTAACCCTGTGGCAACCCGCCTCTCTAGCTCTGTTGGACTTGAAACCCAAAGTCTGGGTTCAGAAATCTTCCTGTACATTTAGATATGTGACCTCAAAAAAGACACCCGAGTTAAAATCCTGTCTCTACACTTACCAGTTGTGTGTGCTTGGGCAGATTATCTCCCTTCCTTGTGTCTTGACTTCCTTTTCCAAAACACAGTGATAATAGTAGTAACTACCTCAATAAGGTGTGAGGATGAAATCAGTTACTACACATAAAGCACCTAGAACAGATCATGACACACAGAACGCCTGAGGTGTGAGCATTTATTATTAACGCAATAGCCACTATTTGTTACTCTATTACTTTATTTTGTCACATTGGGCCTCATCTTCTACAATGAACTTTTCTTAAAGATCCAAATGGTTAATACTGTAGGCTCTGTGGGCCCAGAGGCAAAATCAAGGCTATTATGTAGGTAGTTTTAAAAACATTTATTTTTTAAATGTTTTTAAAGGACTTTTTTAAAGATTTTTTTAAAATTTATTTTTCAGAGACAAAGCACAAGCAGGGGGAGCAGCAGGCAGAAGGAGAAGCAGGTTCCTGGCTGAGTAGAGAGCCCGATGTGGAACTCAATCCCAGGACCCTGGGATCATGACCTGAGATGAAGGCAGATGCTTCACCGACTGAGCCACGCAGGCATCCCTATAAAGACATTTAAAACGTAACCATTTAAATGTAAAACAAGAATAAAAACATTCTTAGTTAATAGTCATCGAAAAACAGGTGGCTGGTCAGATGTGACCCATGCGCCTTAGTTTTCCAACTCTGGGTCTAGAAGAACCCTGTCCAACAGAAATAAAAGGTGAGCCTAAAGATGAACTGCATAAGTAATTTAAAATTTTCTAGTAGCCGTATACGTAAAAAGTAAAAACAAATAAATGAAATTCATTTTAATACTCTATTTTATTTACTCTAATGTATTTAAAATATCATCATCATAAAAATGCAATCAATGTAAAAATTATTGATATACATTCTTTTTTAAAAATCTATTGCATATTTTACATTTACGGTATATCTCAATTCAGAAAAGTTACATTTTAAGTATTTAATAGAAGATTTAGACAGTGGAGTCTAGAACTATAAAACGAAAGGGTGGCATTAAAGAGTATGTAGGTTTCCTTTTGATCTATAATAACATTAGGAAACATCTAACTTTCTAGTATGTCACCAACACTAATCTATCCATCCATCTCTGCGACTGAGTGCCCTGTATGTACCAGGCACTGTATTAAGTTCCAGGGAAAGGCAGACAGCTTAGGAATCATTCCTATCTCCAGAAGTTCACAACCTAACAGGGGGAGAAAAATTTCTAAGCCTGTAAAGAATATAACACACACTAAGAAGGCAACACAGAAACGGATAAAAAAAAAATAATAAAAAAGGTGGGGGCAGGGTGTATACACCAAGAAGGAAATGGCCAATACTGAGAAGAGGGCCAAAAGAGCATTACAGAAGTGGTGATGCTTGACCCGAGTGTACAGAGAGGCAAAGGGTTTCTATTCTTACACAGGAGGCAGTGTGATGAAAGGCAGGAGGCAGGGAAGGGCTTGGCCCCACCACAGATCTGAGGTCATTCTAACGGACTCAGACATGAAGATGCTAGGAAAGAAAGTCATAGCCAGAGACCCCAATTAAGAGCCACACTTTGGAAGGATTTATTTAGTAGTGATGCTAAGAGGTTTGGACTTCACCCCATAAATGATAGGGAAGTACTGGTTGATTGGAGGCAGGGGTTGGTGTGATCAGCTTTGCATTTTGAAAAGATCATTTGCCTGAAGTTTGGGGCCTGGAGTGGTTAGTGGGGGAGACATAGGGGACAAGGAGACACGTTGGAAGGTCACTGCAGTAATCCAGCAGGCAATGATGAGAAGTCAGACCAAGACAGAAACAAAAGAAGACGTGAGTGCATTTAACACCAAAGGCAGCAAGTGGATGTATGATGACAGAAGTGAGTAGAAAGCAGGCAAAGGCCCAGTTTCTGACATAGGTAGCAAAAAAGGTAACTGGTCTTCCGTTCACCATGACAGGAAAACCAGGAGGAAGTTCTTCAAAGAGAAAAAAATCATTATAGAAGTTTCCAGAAACATTCATCTTATATGGAATGCTTCTCTATAGCAAGTCTGCCTTGGTCAAATTCAATACAAGGGATTTGATTAGTTTGTCCTTTTATGAAAAACTCAGTGGAAGAAATAGATTTTTTTAAAAAAGGGTTTTGTATGATTTTCAGACCTACATTGGAACAATCATACCAGTGTATTGTTTGATGCTTGTTTTCTGACAGAGCATCTTGAGTTCATGATTTAATGTTCTTGAATCAACCACAAACTCCCTACAGAAAACCACATTTGCTTGAACTGCAAACTTCTTGCTCTTTTTTGATGCTTCAGTGATGGAAATATGCTGAGCTTCTCTTCACCTCAAGCGGCCATTAGTTGTTATCTGCTCAGTCCTTCCAACCGCACTTTTCAGTCTCTTATTATCACAGATTTGACCATCATGATTAACAGTCTTTCAGAGCAGCTCCAAGCATTACATCCTCCTTTAACTTTGATCAAGGCAGTCAGGGAGGGGTAAGATTTCTCATCTCAACAGCTCTTTTTATTAGAGAGCAAAAGCCTTCCCAGAAAGTCTCCCCACCCAGCAGTCTTCCTTTCATGACTCACTGAACGGAACTGGGTCACATACCCACTCTTAAGCCACTAGCATCAAAAAGCAATAAAACTATCATGCCCTGGTTTACACCAAATATTGTTCATTCCATAGGACTGTGGAGGCAAGGGTCACCTTTCTTTTTCATGTGATACCAAAATAATAATAGTGTATTCATTTCCTATTGCTGCTGTAACAAATCACTACAAATTTAATGACTTGAAACAACACAAATTTATTATCTTACCATTCGAGGAGCAGAAGTCTAAAATGGGTTTTATGGGGTAGAAATCAAGATGTCAGCAGGACTGCACATCCTTTGGAGGCTCTAGCAAAGAATCTGTTTCCTTACCTTTTCCAGCTTCTAGAGTCTACCTGCTTCCTTCCTTATGGCCCCATCCTCCACCTTCAAAGCCAGCAATAGCATTGCTTCCTCCAACTTCTGTGTGTTTCTTTAGTCACATTGACTTTTCTGAATCTAACCCTCCCACATTCCTCTTACAAGAACTCTGTGAGCTCATTGCACCCACCCAGATCATCCAGGATAATCTCCCCACCTCTAGATCCTTCACTTAATCATATCTGCCAAGTTCCTTTTGCCATGTAGCATAACATATTCTCAGTTTTCAGGAATTCGGATGTGGATATTTTTGGGGCGCCATTATTCAGCTTTCCACAGTCAGACTTCCCAGTCCAAGGACAATGAATGATGGCCACAATGCAATCACTTAGTCTACCATGTATCAAACCCTGTACTAGACACTTTACAAATGTTACCTGATGTAAGACTAGCACTAACACTTTGAGAGAAGCAATGTGTTGCTTTCGTAGACAAGGAGAAAGATACCCGGAGTGTCCATGTTAGTGGAGTGAGAAACAGCCTCAATTCAAACCCAGATCTACTTACATCCTTAACCTGTGTTATACCATGTTCTCTTCTGCTTGGAAAAGTCCATTGGAAGCCACCAAGTGAAATGTTTTCAAACACCAAAGTTGCATGATTTCAAGTGCACATTTTATTGGCGGCAAATATATACCTGGACACTGTTTCGCAGAATTGCCGGTAAAATGTAGACTGTTGCCTTTTTTTTCAAGAAAGCTAGTAATGGGGCGCCTGGGTGGCACAGTGGTTAAGCGTCTGCCTTCGGCTCAGGGCGTGATCCCGGCGTAATGGGATCGAGCCCCACATCAGGCTCCTCTGCTATGAGCCTGCTTCTTCCTCTCCCACTCCCCCTGCTTGTGCTCCCTCTCTCGCTGGCTGTCTCTATCTCTGTCGAATAAATAAATAAAATCTTAAAAAAAAAAAAAAGAAAGCTAGTAACAATTTAATTTCAGTTTACTTCTGAGGACTTAGTCCTATAGGAATAATCAAGCCTTACCTACCTGTTTCCATTTCCTGCCTTTGTTTTTTAAGGTCATCGAAGCAAAAATTTTTAGAAAACAAACGTTTTAAAATAATGTTAGTAATATTCAGAGGGTTTATTGTTTTATTTCTTTTTTGTTTTAAAGTCTCAGAGTTTAAACTTATAGTTAAGTTTAAACTTACAGTTGCTTGAAATAATTCTAATAGGTTGTATCCTTGGGAAGAATTCCCCTATCTAATTAAAGTTAGACACATAAAAAAAGAATAGTAACAATATTTATGGTAAACGATTAAAAGTAGGTGTTTATAGTTTTGAAAATTGAAAAGTTTGATGCATGGATTTTAATACATATAATGATAAGTAGTTATATTAGTATATTAGGGGACAAAGACACCTTCTGAACCTAACAGCACCTATTTTTGGAAATTGAAGTGATGGGGTAGAGAGACAAGTTTCTATTTTTACACATGATGAATTCCTAAGAACACACACTAAAACCAAATACAGAAAAGTTGAACAATAGCCCTACATATTACAAGAGGAAGGTCTATTCCAAAAAAGCTAAAGAATGAATAAATAAATAAAGTTAAATTCCTAATCACACTTTGGTTTTTAGATCACCTTCAATGACATATTCCCAACTTATTCTTTATTTTTCTATCTTCCCTTACAACTGAATACCACAGTGAACTCTTAGGTCTGATAAATATCTAATAGAAGCTAACAAATGAAACACTCTGGGGGCCACAATCTTCATGGTAATAGTTTCATCACTAGTGTCGACACTTCATCAATAGTGTCAAACACTTGGTTTTCCATTCATGTTTAAATATTAAGAATGAAATCCCATAAGATAGTTATTTAAATAATTACAGAAGTACAGCCAATGCTGAGCTACTGGCTGGCAAGCAGTCGTGATAGCCAGTAGACGTCATACCAAATTCAGCATAAGAAAGGCAGTTTGTATTATGTATAGCATACGAAAAAGAATTAACATACTAAACAGAAGAGAAGAAAAGCCTATATTCCAGTTCTCAAATGTTGAGTCCCCAGTATCTCAACTGGTACATATAATCGTTTCATGTGTGTGTAAGAAGGGACGGCTTGGGAGGGGTTCTGTCTGTCTGTCTTTCTCTCTGTGTCTGGGAAGCAAGCTTGACATTTTGTCTGAGGCTCAGACAATATTTTCCATCAAAATTCCTCAGAACAACGCAGGTCCTACAGTCTAGTACCCTTCTTCAGTGTCCCCACAAATACACATTCCTCCTTTCTCCTTCCAGAGTCGGAACTCAAGACCCAGCCAACTTCAGGTGCATGAGATTATGTGGCATCCAGTGTAAGCCTTCGTAGCAGCTATCAGCACTGCTGTTTTCCAGATGTGCACCCATTCACTGCATGCCAGGGTTGCGGCTGCAAATTTGGAAGTCTGCAATGAGTCATGAAGTAAAAATGACTAGGAAGCTCCAGCATCAGCCTTTACATAAAAACCAAAATTTGGACCATTCTCTGATTTCTCCTTTAAAGGTATTGATGAAGAGGATTGCCTTACAACAGAGCCACACTCGATATTGGGCAGAAACTCATGGATAGTTTTTCTCAGGCCCTTAGGGAATGTCAGAAGGTTCTTATTAAACTGAACACTGAGTAATAAACTTTAATAGTCTCCAGAGGTACGTCATGCCAGAGAATGATACATAAAAAATGCTGATTTAATAAGAATACTTATAAACTCCTCATAAATCACTTATTGCAAAGCATAATTTTGAATTACTCAAAAGATACTAAAACCATGATAAACTATAACTCATGCTGAACTAAGCCTTATGTTTCCAGTATCAAACAAATAGATCAATTAATGTCCTTAATTAGCAGCTGAGGAGGAGAAATCATGCGTAGCTTTAAAAGAATCCTATAACGTCTGTGAAATTTCCAAGTCTGTTGGCTAAAATAAGCTTTTCCCTTTCACAGTTATTTTTTTTTCCTGGATCTCCCTGCAAGCTGTCAGCCCAATATATCATGCAGGATCGTGAGGCTGCCCATCACAGGAAATTGCTGTCTGACAAAGGTATTTCCAATCTGTGATGATTACTGTTTCTGTCAAGCAGATAGTTAAAGTAATATCATAAAACCAAGAAACTCTGATGCTTCCCCATATGTCTGGGTAACCAGTGTCCCTCCCCTCACACAAGCACTTCACAGATGCACCGTATTTGTTAGCAGAATACAAAATAAAACATAACAAAGCCCATTTTCTCCAGTTTGCATAAGCAGTACCAATGTGGGAGGGGAAGTTGGAATGAAAGATTCTGGGTTCCTTTTGCTTGTATCTTCCAGTTGTCAAAATCTGAAAAGGTATAATCACCCTGACAAGAAAGGAGTCAGCGGTTCCTATGGCAATGTTGAGAAGGGAATGCCAAAGAAGAGCCAAAGGAGGTAGGAAAGGGGTCAAGGTTATTACTTTAGTCTCCCTTCTCTCCGAATCTTGTTATTTTAGACATTTTGACTCAAAAATAATCCAATTTTAGTGACTTTTCTTAATGTTTCATGGGTAGAGTGTCAAACGGTAAGTCATGGAGAAGAATGAGGGGAAGGGAGTGGGAAGGAGGTTCTTGTGATGGGATCAGGCTGCTGAGATCTAAGTGGTAGAGGACCTTCAGGAGTTTCACTCCCATCCCCAAAGTGAGGCAGACCTCACACCCAAACTCAAAGCCTTCCAGAGAAAATGAAGGGGAGGAGTGATGGAGCACTTTGATTACCTTCTGGGACACATCTTTCAAGTGTGAGCAAGATACAGTGGCAATCTGCCAAGTCTCTAACATCACACTTTATCCCAGATAATTTAATTACCTGCTGTTTAGTTTGTTATGGAGTTATTGTATTTGGAAATTAAGAATTTGGAAAAGTTCCTGACACATGGACTACCCATAGCCTAAGACCTCTTCATTATAAAAATGGCTACCTGAGGCAAGCACTTCATCTTTGTGGTCCAGCTTTCTTATAATCAACAACAAGTATTAAAAATGTCTATTTTCTCCCCCACTGTTGCCATATCTAATGGAATAACTGGGTGGGGAGGAGTGGAACAGGGCATGCTAAGAAAAGCTGACCTAAAACTGAACCTGGCTACTGAGATGGAGCAGATGCCACAGAAGTTAGAGTCTGGGGGCACAGTATGAATAGAGTAAAAGCAAAGAGGGGGCACCAGGTTAGACAGCACAGAGAAATGGGGTCTCCCAACAACCACTACTGAATGCATTGGAGGAGAATCCAGGGATATTCATTTGTCAACACACTTTTATTAAGCACCTATGTGTAGGCACTGTGCCAGGTTTTAGGAATGGTGAACCAACTGGAAAGTGTGTCTTCCCTGAGAGATCTTGCAACCAGTAGAGAGTTATGATAGAGAAAGTAAGGTGTGCCTTAGGAAGATCTAGCAGGAGCTCCTAATCTAGGCTGGGAGAATAGGGAAGACTTCCTGGAAGCAAAGCCACTTTGGCCAATCTAAAGCATGAATAGGAGCCAGCCAGGTGAAGAGAGGGAGAAAGAGTATCCCAAGCTGGGAGCATCCTAAGGTCCTACGGAAATTGAGTCCGTGGTGTCTGATGAACTGAAAGTACCCTGTTGTCTTAGAATTTAGAATATGTCAGCTGGGAATAAGAGGAAGTGATTTGAAAGGAGTGGGGGGAGAAAAGGGCAAATTTCTACAGGTTTTGTAAGTCAGGTAAAGACTTATCTAAGCTCCAAGAAATATTATTAAGATATTATTAAGGAATATAAGGAATATAAGCAGAGGAGAAACATGCTCTAATTTGTGTCTTTGAACATCACTGGCTTTGATGTGAACGATGCATTTGAGGAAAGTTTGATGCAAGGCTTCACAGCTTCAGGATGCTGCTGAAGTAGACGGCAAGTCTGGTGATGCAGGCGAGGGGGTGACAGTGGAAGGGTCAAGAGTCATTTAGGAAGTAGGCTTCACACATTATGGCACTGTTTAGATTGGGCCTGAGGGAGAGGAAAGAGTGAGCTAAGGATGAAGTCTAGGTTTCCTGCTTCAGCTCCAGGATGGGGAGAGGGCATGTTTGAAGAGCCAGTTGCAAAGTCCTCATCACAAGTTCACCCATGCAGGCAGCACGACCCAGGAGGTTCAGAAAGGGAGCCTGGGTGGCTCAGTCGTTAAGCATCTGCCTTCAGCTCAGGGCGTGATTCCAAGGTCCTGGGATTGAGCCCTGCATGGGGCTCCTCCACTGGGAGCCTGCTTCTTTCTCTCCCACTACCCCTGCTTGTCTTCCCTCTCTTGCTGGCTGTCTTTCTCTCTGTCAAATAAATAAATAAAATCAAAAGAAGGAAAGAAGAAAGAAGAAGAAAGAAAGAAAGAAAGAAAGAAAGAAAGAAAGAAAGAAAGAAAGAAAGGGAGCCTCAGATCCAGAAGGAAAATGGTAGATGTAAAAGGAGCCCCAAGCTGGCCTCTGCCCTATCCTTTGGGTTTTTGCTTTTGCATTTGCTGTTCAGCCCCACACTGCTTGTCAGCAGAGGGGACTGATAGCTTGTGCCTCAGTTCTGTAAGTGGCTCCCTGATTTCCCTTGACCTGTGACTCTGTCTTTAACCAACACCTTGGATAGCTGGACTTTAATCAGTTGGTATTGGTGAGGAATTTTACATCCCTTGAGAGCCATTCTCCACTGGTTAAAATTGTTAACTTTGTCTGATCCGAGACACTTCCGTGTTTTCAATTTCAATTTTTTCATTTTTCAGGTAATGACCCAGAAAAACTGAGAATTATAGCTAAGCCACCAACAATAACTTTCTCAGATGACAAACAAAAAATCAGGAAACCAGAAGTTCCTTCTAGGCATTCACTCATTCATTTATTCATTCCACTAATATTTATTGAGTCTTTCAACAAATATTTTAAAAGCTCCTTTCAATGTTCTCAGCTATGTTAGGCACTAGGGAAGGAGCTATGAGCAAGACACGTTATCTGCCTCATAGTGTATGCATTCCTGTGGAGAAGATACTAAATAAACAAATAATTACCCATTCTGGGAAGTGCTATAAAGAAAACAAATAAGGATAAGGAGCAGGGAGTACCTGGGGATGGCCATTTAGGAAGGAGTGGTGAGGAAAGCTTGAGCTTCTATCAGAGAATGGGACCAGCCATGCACAGAGCTAGAAAAAGAAAATTCCAGGGACATGGAACAACAAGTACAAAGGGGTGGGGGGGGGGGTTGCAAGGTTGTCCAGGAATGTCATGAGCAAGTAGGAAGATGTTTTATATTGAATGCAGAGGGGTAGGTAGAAGCCCTGTGAGTTCAAGGCCTCATCAGTCATGACAAGAATGTTGGGGTTCATTCTAAGTGCAAAGGAAAACACTGGATTTCTTAAGCAGGGAGTGACAAAAGCTGGTGTATTATAAGGTCACTCTGGCCACACTGTGGAAACAAACTGGAATAGAAGCAAGAGATTATGGTCAAGAGGTGCTGCAGGAGTCTTTGCTAGAAGTGGGAAATGGGCCCATGACATAATGGAGATAGAAAAAAGTGCAGTAGCTTCAAGGAAGGTTGGAGCACTGGGGTGGATGTCAGGGACCAGGGAGGATCTCTCTGTATAAGGCCCACACTTTCTCTGCTCCTTTCAGTACAAAACTTCCCATTTTATCTTTACTAATGACTCGTGGAAACGATTCCTTTGTGGAATGACAACTTAGCAAATATCATTGGATTAGTTCTGCTTGAGTCTATTTTCCTATTCTGGCCTATGTGTCAGGTGTATTTCAGGTCACTAAGGAAGGATTCGGAACCCAGCCATAAACACCAGAGGGGAGGATTTTCATTGCTTGGCCCAACTTACCTTCTTTTTCCCTCAACCCCACCCTGCTGGAAAGCACTGCACTCGCACAGCTGGAAAAGATGACTATCAGGGGCCAGGATGCCACTATTGCTGGGCAGGCCAAGGAATTGCTTTAAAAATAGAATATTGAACCAATTAGCCGTCCAGTAAAAAGTCCAGATGCCATTAGATGGGGGCTCCCACCGCCTTGAGAAAAACCAAGGGGGGCTTTGGGACCCTCCTCGACATTGACTTCCCCCATGCCCCTTCAATCTCTAGTTGGGGACTAGTCCAGCATTGCCTTTTGTTACGGGGACTTTGGGTACCATGGACTCATTTCTGCATGAGGACATCATCACAAATTGTATAGGCTGATTTAAGAGGATCAAACACAGTGCCTCTATTAGCCTCTAAGAAATCTCTTTCAGGGGCGCCTGGGTGGCACAGCGGTTAAGCGTCTGGCCCTCGGCTCAGGGCGTGATCCCGGCATGATGGGATCGAGCCCCACATCAGGCTCTTCCGCTATGAGCCTGCTTCTTCCTCTCCCATTCCCCCTGTTTGTGTTCCCTTTCTCGCTGGCTGTCTCTATCTCTGTCAAATAAATAAATAAAATCTTTAAAAAAAAAAAAAAGAAATCTCAGTGAAAACACAATGATGAGCCCCACTTCATCGTCCTCTCCAAATAGATCTCCTTTTTTCCCCTATAAAATCTGCACCAACGAGGGTCACAAAGTGTGTTGGATGTTGTTCATGCTTGGTATTCCTGCTAGTTAAACCAGAGCGGGTCTCAACTCTCTCCTGGAAAGTGACCCAGAACCAGCTTAAGGCAAGAAAGGGAATTACTTGACGATTCTCNGCTTGTGTTCCCTTTCTCGCTGGCTGTCTCTATCTCTGTCAAATAAATAAATAAAATCTTTAAAAAAAAATCTCTTTCAGTGAAAACACAATGATGAGCCCCACTTCATCGTCCTCCCCAAATAGATCCCCTTTTTTCCCCTATAAAATCTGCACCAACGAGGGGCACAAAGTGTGCTGGATGTTATTCATGCTTGGTATTCCTGCTAGTTAAACCAGAGCAGGTCTCAACTCTCTCCTGGAAAGTGACCCAGAACCAGCTTAAGGCAAGAAAGGGAATTACTTGCCGATTCTATGTGTCTTCAAGTGTAGAACTTTCTTAGCATGTCCCTGGAAAGAAAACTGATGGGGAGTAATTGGTGACAGGGAAAGAGACTTGCAGGGCTCTCCATCTGGTGATGAAGCAGACTGCAGCTTTATTTAGTTCAGATGCTGCTGCTCTTCGTCCTTTTGTAAGATTTCAGCTGTCTTGTTAGATTGCTCCTCGGCACCAAATATTCCTTCCAAATCATTTCATTTCTAATAACAAAAATAACCCGGTATTTCTGAATCATTTACATATAAAAACTTTTTAAATTGTGTATCTCAGTTGAGAGATATTTCTGGGGGGGGGGGAGTTGTGTTTTTTTTATCCCTATGTTAGCCCCACAACAACTGTTATGGTGCAATTCATCTGGTATATTAACATTTATGTACCAGAAAGAAAAGAAGCTAAACGTATGGCTTATCTTTCTGTCAGTTCTGACCCTCTCCAAATGTTTTGTGGGATAGACAGTAGGATGGAAAAACCTACCCAAACTCAATTGCTCAGACTATTCTGTTAGTTGTGTTGCCTTCTTAACACAAATACTTCTTTTAAAAATGGGAACCAGACTCTGTAGCTATGGAGGGGAATTAAGTTATCTATTATTTGAATCACAGCACCGAGTTCAGGAATCAAGATGATTTTATTTTCCCATTTCAGGCTGTTTTCCTAATAGGAGGGATAGATTTATACTGACCTTTTTTTTTTCTAATTAAAAAAAGGTGTAGCACTGGGTGTTATACACAACTGATGAATCATTGAACAATACACCTGAAACTAATGATGTACTATACGTTGGCTAATTGAATTCAAATTTTAAAAAGTTGTATTTTCTAATTTGCATACTGTACAATTTACTCCTTGTGATGTACAATTAATTCTATGGGTTCTGACAAATGCATAGAGGTGTGTGTCCGCCACTGTCATGATACATAAAGTTCCATTGCCCTCCCCCCAAATTTTCTCACACTGCCCTTTTGTAACCAACCTGTTCCCCCGTCATCCCCACTCTTCACTTTTTTGCCCCTACAGTTTTGCCTTTTCTAAAATGTCATATAAATGAAATTGTGTAATATATAAACTTTTGGGTTTGGCTCCCTCACTTAGCAAAATCCATTGAAATTCACTCAAGTTGTTGCATATATCAATAGTTCATTCTTCTTTGTTGTTGAGTAGAATTGCTTTATATGGACATACCACAATGTGCTTATCCATTCGCCCACTAGAGGACTTTTGGGTGGTTTCCAGTTTTTGGAGATTACATATAAAACTTCTATAAACATTTGTGTACTGACTTTTATATGCACTTAATTTTCTATATCTTTTGGGTAGATGCCTAGGAATGAGATAACTAGATCTTACAGTAGGGTAGGTTAAAATTTCTAAAAAACACTAAAGGTTTTCAGTGGAGTTGTGTATTTTACATTCCCATCTATAATCCAAGAGGGTTGGATTATTTTTCTTAAATTTTAGCCATTCTGATAAGTGTGAAGTTTATCATTGTGTTTAAAAAAAAAAGATTTATTTATTTATTTATTTGTGAGAGAGGGTGCACAAGCATGGGGAAGGGCACAGGGAGAGGGAGAGAAGCAGACTCCCCACTGAGCTCAGAGCCCAACAGAGGCTCCATCCGACCACCATGAGATCATGACCCAAACCAAAACCAAGGGCTTAACACTCAACCAACTGAGCCACCCAGGCGCCCATCATTGTGCTTTTAAATTGTACTTCCTCAATGATGACTCCTTCAGTTCCAACCATCATATCCATACTTTAGAAAAGAAGAATGGAAAGACAACAGGCAAAAAGCATATGCTTGCAGAAGTGACTCCCTTTTTTAAAAAGATTTATTTATTATTTATTTGTGCAGGGAGGGAAGGATTAGAAAGAGTCTAAAGAAGACTCCACACTGAGAGGCGCCTTGAGGTAGCACCCTTTTTAAGTGGCATTGCTGGAAGCCCCACCCAACAACTTTTGATTGCCTATCATTGGCCAGAACTAGTCACAAGACTTCCTCTATGTGCAAGGAAGGTTAAGAAATGTAGTTTATTGTTTAATGGTTTTTGTGTTAAATATGAGTGCATTACCACAGTGAAATTAGGAATTTCTTTCTTTTTTTTTTAAGACTTTTTATTTATTTATTTGAGAGAGAGAGCTTGAGTGAGGTGAGGGGCAGAAGGAGAAGCAGGCTCCCTGCTGAGCAGGGAGCCCAATGCGGGGCTCCATCCTGGGATTCCAGGATCATGACCTGAGCAGAAGGCAGATGCTCAACTGACTGAGCCATCCAGGCACCCGAAATTGGGAATTTCTAAGTAAGAAGGAAAGAATGGATCTTGAGTTATCGCACTGATTTCCTTCCTCCCACCTCTGTATGGTCTTTTCTTCATCTGGGACCAGAGTGATCCTCATTTAAATTTGTAAGATCATGTCACTCCTGTACTCCAAAAAATTCAGTGCTTCCCATCTCTCTCACAGTAAAATCAAAAGTCCTTTCAATTGTTCATAAGCGCTTTGCTGATCCTCAACTGCCCCACCTTTTGGAACTGCTCTGCTACCAATTTTCCCCCTTGATCACTGTGCTGCAGACATACTGCTATTCTTCCTGTTCCATGAACAAACCATGCATGCTCTCACTTCTGGATCTTTTCACTTACTACTCCTACCAGGTTAGTTCTTCCCTCAAATAACTTCACTGCCTTACTCCCAATTCCCATAAGCTGGTATATACGTGTTCTTGTGTCAGAGAGGCATTTCCTCTTATAAAATCATCTTATATAAAACAGAACTACCAACCCCTCTCATATTCTGTTTTATTATTCTTAGTACCTAATGTCATCTGACATATTGTATGCTTTGCTTATTTGTTCATGGGATCTTTCTTCATGCCTGGAATACAAGGGATCAAGAACCTTGTTTTGTTCACTCTTATGTCTAAAGTAGGACATGGAACTCAACAAATATTTGCCAGTGGAATGAATGAAGAGAGGAAGATGGGGGAATGACAATGAATGAATGGACTTGCAGGAAACTCACAGAAGAGAGAGTGCTGTGGTATTTCCTCTTCCCCTACTCTAGGTCCTTTTGTCTCCATTTCTCAGCTGGGTGAAGAGGACCTCAAGTGAGCTTGCGGTTTTGTAAAAGAAGAGCCTGCCTTCTGCATGTTTACTGAGCTAAAGAATTCTGAAGAAAGGAGCTGCATGTAGTTTTCTGATATTGCAGAGCATGGAAATGGAGGAAGGGATTAGGAACTTGGAAGGAAAAGGAGGCATAAGTCTTCCTGTCTGCCAAGTAGACACAACAAATGCAAGCAGGCTGCGCTATATTGAAAGAGCTCCACCCAAGTGCTTTCCAGGATATATTAGTTTGCTAGGGCCATCTAACAAAGTGCCACAGACTGGGTGGATTAATCAGTAGAAATTTATTTTCTCACAATTCTGGAAACTTGAAATCCAAGGCCAAGGTATTGATGGGATTGGTTTCTTCTGAAACCTGTCTCCTTACCTTGTAGCTAACCATCTTCTCCCTATGTCTTCACATTATTTCCCTCTGTGCATTCTTATGTCCTAATTTCCTCTTCTTATAAGGACACCAGTCATGCTGAATTGGAGCCCACCCTAATGACCTCATTTTAACCTAATTACCTCTTAAAAGATCCAATTTCCAAATACAGTCACATTCTGAGATACTCAGTGTTAGGACTTCAACACATGAATTTTGGGAAGACACAGTTCAGCCAATACACAGGGCAAGGGATTTCCAGAGGAAACAACTTGTGTAGATTTGCAGGTCTTTCCAAAGCACAAGACCTGGGAGCATATTGAGGCCTGCAGGAAAGAAGATCACCATGGCCAGGGAATGGTAGAGTGCATAAATTCCCTCATGGAGATCTTGAGGAACTCACAAGAAGAGCCTCATGAGGAACGAATTTGCAGTTGGACACCTGACATTTAACAGTCAAGAAACTACAAGAAAAAAAAGCAAGAGTTGCTAAAGAAAAAGACCTTCATTCCTTTTTCTTCTGTTTTCTCTCCTTTCAAACATTGACTCTGGAGGGAAGGTGGAGGGAGGAGAGTTAAAGAACAAACCACTAGCCTCCTTCCCACTGCAGGGTGCAGAGCTGTGTGTTACACCCAAGCTAGGGGAAAGAAAAAATGTTGAATTAGGTGAGAGATGAAAGTTCGATTTCTGAATTTGGCCTGCTGTGGACCAGGGATGCTGGGGAGCAAGGCAGGTCAGAAATGTGAAGACAGTGGGGTTTTACCAGCAGGAGACATGAGGCTGCTTTGGAGGAGTGTCAAATCAGACTGTCTTGAAGAAACCATAGCTTTCTGGGAGGGGAAGCATCGCCTGCACCATCAAAACTGTCCTCAAAGATCAAGTCCCTAGCACAATACTGGGGAAGGAGTATTTTCATAGTGATTCTGCCAAAAAAGTTAATTGCCCAGGGGCACAGTCTCAACACCTTTGTACCCTGGTGGTCTTAGGTCCAAGGTATTCCCATTTTCTATGATTCACTCTCTGATTTCACACAATCACATCTCGTGCATATGCCAGACCCCAAAGCACAAGGTCAGAACTGATTCCAGCACCAAACATCACAAAAACCTGGAACCCCAGAGAACTCTCCCCATGGACCAATACCCTAGGGATGGGTCAGGTTTCTGTTTCTAACTTCAAAGTACAAAAGGTCTTGTCATCCTTTCCCCAGGACAATCAGGTTTATGTGTCCTATAGGCACCTACAAAAGGAGACCATGTTCTGCAATTCCAAAATGATATTCTCTCTCCACCTGCACATGACATAGCTGGCAAGTTCTCTGTATTAGTTTGTAGGCCTGCCATAAGAGACTGGATGGCTTAAATTATATATACTTGTTGCCTCATAATTCTGGAGGCTAGAAGTCCTAAATCCATATGTCATCAGGCTGGGTTCCTTCTGAGCACTGTGAGAATCTGTTTTGTGAATTTCTTCTAGATTCTGCTAGTTTGCTGACAATTTTTGGTGTTTCTTGGCTTGTAAAAGCATCACCCTCATCTCTGCCTTCATCTTCACAAGATCTTCTCTGTGTGTGTGTGTGTGTCTTTGTGTCCAAATCTCCCCCTTTTTTTAAATTATGTTCAGTTAGCCACTGTAGAGTACATCATTAGTTGTTGATGTACAAATCTCCCCTTTTTATAAGGACACCTGTCTTACTGAATTTAGGGTTCACCCTAATGAACTTGTCTTAACAGCTACCTTGCAAAGACACTATTTCCAAATAAGGTCACATTCTGGGCTTACAGAGGGTTAGGATTTCCATATGAATTTGGGGAAAGGGAGGGCAGACACAGCTCAATCCATAACAGTTTTCAGCAAAGAAGAAAAAGTTTAATCTCTAGCAGGGCACCCCACTGGCAGGGTATCACCCCACTCCAACTATGATTATGATTTTCGAAAAAAATACGTATATATAAAAGCCTGGCAGGAAACCTCATTCAGGTGAGGTGAAGGAACCACAACTTCGGCAATTAAATAATCAACTCACCATAGAGTAAGATTAACATCAGTACCAACACGTTCTTCTTATCCCAGTCTAGTAATAATACCAAGTAATAGTAAAAAGCAATTACTTAATTTAAAAAAAATCAGTGATTTCAACCTTTGCAGATCAAATGTCATTTCCATCAGGTAAAAAAAAATGCATGTCTTGGAGTCAGGTTCTTTGAGTTGGATATGAAGGCTCATATTGAGATGTGAGGCTTCATATTTTATTTGTTAACTTAGCTGCTTGTTGACTCATCTGTACCCAAGAGTTTACACACTAAGATTAAATGTGAGTAGAGCTTTGCTTTGACGTCAAAAGTATGTCAGGGCTTTTATTTGCTTTGTTTGGAAATATTTTTCTTGGACTGCCTTATTTGATTTTCTATTATCCAGGGAATTTAGAGAAGGCAGAGGCACATCAAGTTTCTTTAGTGCCCTCTACCATCAAGCCACATTAGGACGATCTTAAAAGAATGCTCTTTGCATGAATGTGGTACTTTTATTTAGGATCTCAGAGACTTTTACAACAGGTATTATTTTCTATTTTATAGTTTCAAAGGTGGTTGGAAGCAAGTCCAAGCCCCATGAATAGATCTGGGGGGGAAATCAAAAAATAGAGTATTATGATTGAATCCCTAGTCCAGAAGCTATACTTCTTAGAAAAATAGATTCCCTTTATAACACAGTAATCACCAGCTGCAATGTATCCAAACGAAATCTAGCTTGGCCAACCAAGGATATTATTTATTTAACAATGTTACTGAGTCCTCTTATGTGCCTCAGATTATTCTGTGCGTGAGGGATGCAGTGATGAACAAAATTCTCATGAATTTACATCTTGTTGAGAGAAACAGATAACAAACAAGATAAATATATTAATGTACTAGTTGAATAGGGTTCCTCCCCCCTAAAATTTGTGTCTTCCTGAAACGTGTGAAAATGGCCTAATTTAGAAATATAGTCTTTATGAATGTAATCAAAGTAAGGTGAGATCATAAAAGATTAGGGTGGGCCATAAATCCACATTAATGATGTCCTTCTAGGAAGAGGAAAGTATGAAATGGAGGAACACAGGAAGAACACCGTGTGATGACAGAGGCAGAGATTGGAGTGAGGCATCTTCAAACCAGAGAACACCACCAGAATTTAGGAGAGAGGCACACACAGGTTCTCCCTCACAGTCTCCAGAGGGAACCAACCCTACTGACACCTTGACTTTGGACTTCTACACTCCAGAACTATGGGAGAATAAATATCTGTTGTTTCGAGATAGCTGGCTTGTGCTTCTTTGTTACAGCAGCCCAAGGAAACTATCATGATTTGTGAGTAATGATAAAGGCTAAGGAGAACAAAATAATAAAACAGTGAAGCAGGACAAAACTGGGAGAGATTGCAATGTTACATTGGTCAGGGAAATCCTTAATGAGAAGGTAATATTGAGTAAAGCCCGAACAGGATGAGGACACAAAATGGTACCCGGAGAAAGTGTTCCAGATAGGAGGAAGAGTATGTGCAAAGGCCCTGTCCAGAGAACGGCAAGGAGGCCAGTCTGGCTGGAGTGGAACAATAGACAAGGAGAAGAAGAGGAGAAAATGAGCTTAGAGAGGTGATGGGCAGCCAGATCACGGAAATGCTGTGGGGTGTTGTAAAGTCTCTCTGGCATTCACTCTGAGTCGGGCAGAAAGGAAACTCTTGGAGAGTTTGAAAAAGGCAAGTGGAGCAGAGGAGTGACAAGATCTCACCTATATTTTAGTGGGATCTTTGAATTATTGAGACCATTCTGAAAAGAAGCAGACAAAAGCAGGTAGACCAGTTAGAAAATGAGTTCAATAATCCAGGTAGGAAATGACAATGGCTTGGACCATGGTAGTGGTGGAGGTGGTAAAACTGATTGCACAGGGTCAGTTCCTGGGAATATTTTGTAGGTGTGGCTGATGATACTTACTGTGGATAAGATGTGAGACACAAGTAGAAAAGAAGAATCAAAGACTGGTCCAAGGTGCTTTGCCAGAGGAGTTGGAAGAAGGGACTTGTCATTTATTGAGAGGGGAAAGCAGTGGGAGGCTGAGGCATGGTGGGGTAGATCAGGAATCCATTTGGGGCATATTAACCTTGAGATGTCATTTAGATATATGTGAGAACACTGACCAGGCAGTTGGCTACACAAGATGGAGTTAGGGAGAAGTCTGGGCAGAAGATACAAATTTAGAAGTTGCTGGAAGAGAGATGGCATTACATGCCTATGCATTCCTTATGCCTCTCCACAATAGTTCTTGTTTCCTTGCATAATTTGACAATGTAGGGAGGGTGACCCCGCCTCTGACTTGTGACAGTTCTACACCCCTCTATGGGAAGAACTATAAAAATGACTTACCACAATCTGTTCAATGTTCTAGATTGTTATATATTTATTTTTATAACCTTTCTATTAAAAATGTTAGGCAGTTCACAATGTTATAAGACATAAAATAGGAAAATTACAATTTAAAAATGTAGAAGTGGCGATCAGAGAAGTTAATTAAGTAAACCAAGCACCTGTGAGTAGATTCTTTAAGTTCTTTTATGATCATTACATTTTGCAGGAGGAAGAAAGGAGAGTAAGTACAGTCTCCATGGAAAATTTCCTTTAAACTCTTTTTATTATTATCTCACTTTTTATTATTATTATCTCACTTTCGGAAAAACATTTTTAATGTATTATTTTGAATCAGTGAACAAAAATGTTTCCTCCTAATCCTTCTAGGTCAATTCAAAAAGTTATCTATAAAAACTGGTATAAGTTTGGGGCACCTGGGTGGCTCAGTGGGTTAAGTGTCTGCCTTAGCTCAGGACACGACTCAAGCCCCACATCGGGCCCCTTGCTCAGCAGGGAGTCTGTTTCTCCCTCTCCCTCTGCTCTTCCCTCCTCCCCACTTGTGCTCTCACTCTCATGTTCTGTCTTTCTCTCTCTCTCTCTCAAATAAATAAATAAAATCTTTAAAAAAATAAAAATAAAAATTCCAGATTTTAAAAAGACTTATACATCTGTTTGGATAAAGATGTTTTTTCTGGTATACATCTATGAAATATTTATTGCATGAATTTTCATTTCAGGGATATTGGATGAGAATAGAAAATGCTTACTGTCTTGCTTTTGCAAATAATACAGACTATAAATGATCACTTTAGTATTACCCTTATACACAATGTGTGGTATTACAGAAAAATAAAAATGTAGTTTCAAGGAATTCTGATTATGTAACTTGGAAATAGGGAGACTTTAGGAAAATAGAGGAATTGATAATTAAAATGTCTCAGGTATCTCCTTTAAAATTTCAAAAGCTTGGAAATTGCTGAACTGCCATTAATTCATTGTGCCTAAAGTGTTATTCTGTAATGTTGATTTAAAAGACAATAATAAGATTTATACAAATCTTGCAGAAAAATCAAGGAGGAAATGTTTCCCAACTCATTTTGATATCAACATAACCCTAATAGCAAGAGCTAACAAAAAGAAGAAAGAAAGAAAAAAAGAAAGAAAGAAAGAAAGAAAGAAAGAAAGAAAGAAAGAAAGTTGTAAGCCAATATATTTTGTGAACATAGACACAAAACTTCTTAACAAAATATTAACAAATCGAATGCAACAATATATAACAAGCATAATATATTATGACCAAGAGGAATTTACACCAGGAACAGAAGTTTAGTTTGACGTATGAAAATTAAACAATGTTATTTGACACATGAAAATAATAAAAGGGAAAATTATAAAGTCAGTTAAAAGAGGACAAAAATAACATTTGACAAAATTCAACACATACACATTATTTTAAAAAGAACACTCAGCAAATAAGGAATAAAAGGAAATCTCAATCTAATGAAGGGAATATAAACAGAATAACAAGTAATATATTACTTATAATGTAAAGCATTGAAAACTTTCTCCCTACAATTGGGACCAAGGCAGGGCTATTCACTCTCACCATTTCTATTCGTTGTACTATCCTAGTACTGTACTAATACTGTACTAAAAGCAATAGGCTCATAAGACAAGAAAAAGAAAAACAAAGGCATATAGTTTTGATAGAAAGAAATAAAACTGTCACTATTTGCAGATGATGTGACTGTGACTCAGAAATCCCTATGGAACCTACAAAAACAAATCCTCTTAGAGCCAATAAGTGAATTTGGCAAGGTTGGAAAAAGTAACGTAAAGCATAGAAATTAATTGTATTTGTACATACTAAACTAACAATAATTTTCAAATGCAATCTTAAAACAATACCATTTTTATTATGTTCAGTTAGCCAACATATAGTACAACATTAGTTTTTGCTGTAGTGTTCAACAATTCATTAGTTGCATATAACACCCAGTGCTCATCACAACCCATGCCCTTCTTAACACCCATCACCCAGTTACCTCATCCCCCCACCCCCTCCCCTCTGTAACCCTCAGTTTGTTTCCCAGAGTCCAGAGACTCTCATGTTTTGTCTCCCTCTCTGATTTCTTCTCATTCAACTTTCCCTCCCTTCCCCTATGGTCCTCCATGCTATTCCTTATGTTCAAATTAAGCAACCTGGAAGAAACTGATGCCTTCCTGGAAACTTATAAACTACCAAGGGTGAATCAGGAAGAAATAGACAATCTGAATAGACCAATAATCAGTAACGAAATTGAAGCAATAATGAAAAACCTCCCAAAAAACAAGAGTCCAGGGCTAGATGGCTTCCCAGGGGAATTCTACCAAATATTTAAAGAAGAAATAATAGCTATTCTACCGAAGCTGTTTCAAAAAATAGAATCAGAAAGAAAGCTTCCAAACTTGTTCTATGAGCATTACCCTAGTCCCAAAACCAGGAAAGACCCCACCAAAAAGGAGAATTACAGACCAATATATTTGATGAACATGGATGCCAAAATACTCAACAAGATCCTATCCAATAAGATCCAACAGTACATTAAAAGGATTATTCACCACGACCAGGTGGGATTTATTTCTGGGGTACAAGGGTGGTTCAACATTTGGAAATTAACCAATGTGATAGAGCACATTAATAAAAGAAAAGACAAGAACTATATGATCCTTTCAATTAATGCAGTAAAAGCATTTGACAAAATACAGCATCCTTTCCTGGTTAAAACTCTTCAAAGTATAGGAATAAAGGGAGCATACCTCAATATCATAAAGACCATCAGTGAATATCATTCTCAATGGGGAAAAACTGAGGGCTTTTCCCTTAAGGTCAGGAACATGACAGGGATGCCTACTCGCACCATTATTGTAAAACAATACCATTTATAATAGCAACACAAACATCAAATACTCAGGAATAATTCTAGTAAAAGATGTACAAGATCTCTACACTAAAAACTACAACAATTTCTAAGAGAAATTAAAGAAGACTTAAATACTTGGAAAGATATAGTGTGTTCATAGATTGAAGGACTCAATATTATTAAGTTGCCCATTTTACCCAAATTGGTCTCCTTAATACAATCTCAAAATCCCACAAGGTGTTTTTGAAGAAGAAATGGACAAGCTCATTCTAAAATTTATAAGGAAATGCAAAGAATCTGAAACAGCTTTTTCTTTGAGCAAGAATAAAGTTGAAGATGTATACTGCCAGATTTCAAAACTTACCATAAAGTAATATTAATCAAGACAGTGTGCTATTGCTACAAAATAAACAAAAGGATCAATGAAACAAAATAGAGATTTCAGAAATAGATCCACACATACATAGTCAATTGGATTTCCCCCCAAAAGTCAAGGAAATTCAATGGGAGAAAGAAAGTCTTTCACACAAATGGTACTAAAATAACTGGAATCCACATATACAAAATAAATAAATAAATAAACCTCAACTGCTTTTTTCACTTCATACAGAAAAAGTAATTTAAAGTGGATCATAGATCTAAACTTGATACAAGAGCTATAAGGCTGCAGGGTAAAGTTTTCTTAGATCACAAAAGCACTAACCATAGAAGAAAAACTGGTAGATTAGACCCATTAAACTTAAAATATTCTGCTCATTGAAGGCTACCACTTAAAAAAAACAATAGGCAAACTATAGGAAAAAAAATTAATTGCTAAACATCCATTTTGAAATATCTGGTATCCAGGACACATAAAGAACTCTTAAAAACCCATAATTTAAAAAGAAAAAGCTTACTCTTTTAAATGGCTAAAGTATTTGAATAAATCCCTCACCAAATATATATATATATACACATATATATATATATGTATATATATGTATGTATTGTGTATATATATATATATCTTATTGATCACTTGTATGTATATATATACTATATAGGATATTTTTTAAAAGCTCATTATTGTTCAAAAGGGAGACTCAAAGTAAAATTAATATGAAATACCATTTCATATTCACTAGAATAGTTCATATCAAAAACTGACAATACCAAATGTTTGTGATGACGCAGAGCAACTGGAACTCTCACACGCTGCTGGTGAAAATGTAAAATGGTATACCACTTTGGAGAATGGTTAGGCAGTCTCTTATAAATATATATCTGCTCCTGGGCCAATAATTACACTTCTAATCATTTATCAAAGAGAATTGAAAGCATATATCCACCAAAAGATATGTGGAACAACGCTCTTAGCAAACTTATTCATTATAGCAAAACTCTGGAAATAATCCAAACATCCATCAACAGGTAGCCACCTGTTGGAGAGGGAGTGTGATGACTAAAATGGAACATAAAAGAACTTTCTAGAGGAAATGGAAATGTTTTATATGATTTTTGTGGGTGGAGCTTCCCTGGATGTACACAGTTACCAAACCCATCAAACTAAACTCTTAACATCTGTGCATTTCATTGTCTGGGAATTCTACCTCAACTTCAAATTTTGGAAAATATAACAAATTTGTCTTAAGCCAGGTGCCTATGTTTTCTTCCACTGTAAATGAAACACTGGAATAGAATGACCAAGATTTTACTTTTTTAAAAAAGAAAAGAAATTTAAATCTGCTTAAGCACTTGGATACTGAGTCACAACTTCATACCTCCATGTCATTTAACAGTAATTGCTAAATGCTATTCAAGAACAGAAAACAAAACTGTACACGAGAGCCAAATATTTTTAAAGGATAATAAACTGGCAGTTCTGATTGAGCCCATCTCCTGACATTTAAGTCAGGCAGCCTCTGCACCTTCGTTAAGAAATCATGTGATCTTCAGAAGAATTTGAGAGTCTCTAACAAAGAGTAGATACTGGTCAATGTCTGGTTTTAAATGCTATAAAAGAAAATTTGTTGCACTCTCCTGATTAATGAGTTGCATTGCCAAATGGATTTTTTTTTAATTTTGCTATATTCTGTTGAGAGGTGTTTGTAGGGGTGCATTACATTTAAATTTAGAGAAATTTCTAACCAAGACTATAATTTCAGTTTTAGTTAGGTGATGTTAAGTCCATCTTATTGAAAAACAGGCTCAGTTGCTGCTTAAGGCCATCCTTTGTCCCTAATAATAAACCATTCTGTCAACATGGAACAGGTTCCTTGAGGCACACAAGAGGACATGCACCCAATTAATTGAATAGTCTTGCCAGATTATTTTAAGTTATGCTAATAAGAAGAGAGCAAATGACAAATTCCAGTTTTGCAGCATTTAGAAATGAAATTCCTTTTGTTGGAAGCCAGTTACCTACCCTAATCCAGTAATATTTGTCATACTAGAAGTTTTGGGAAAATGTTACAAGTTACACTTTGAAAAAATGTTATAAATGACAAAACATGT
Source organism: Ailuropoda melanoleuca (assembly GCF_002007445.2). NCBI lineage: Eukaryota > Metazoa > Chordata > Mammalia > Carnivora > Ursidae > Ailuropoda > Ailuropoda melanoleuca. The sequence continues at coordinate 90,368,051 of NC_048225.1, forward strand.
TCTAGAAGATATTCTTTTCTATTTCACTGAAGTCTGTCAAGAAATGAAAGCAAAAGCACAATATTCTCTTTTTCTCTGTATTATTCTTATCTACTACCTTGGGCAAAGGAGCAGAGACTAGCAGTTATCAACAGTGGGATCGTTACAACCAAAGCTTGCTTGTTTCCACATACATACCATCTAACTAAGGACCTGCTCTGCACCATTAATTTCTTTTTGTTTCTTTTTTCAGAAAAACTGTCCACAGTTTTGAAAGAGTGTATAAGACACTAGTAGGTCTGTAAATTGGGAGAAACCACAGTTTTCCTTTTGTGAAAACTGGACAGACAACACTTCAGATCCACTCTGATGTACTTCTACAGAGGAGCTATCTAAAGTAAACTTTGAAAGACACAGTGATACTTACTGCTTCCTGCTTCCTGTTCTGGCAGGGAGGAAAGAAGAATATAACTTCTTTTGCCAATATTCCTAGTTTTAAATATTCGCACATGTCAAAGGAATCAACTGATAAAGTAACAGTAACAAAATAAAAAATTTGCGCATCAAAAGTCACCATAAACAAAGTCAAAATGCAAATGACAAATTGAGGGAAAACATATCTAAAACTCATAGGGACAAAGAGATAATGGTCTTTATAATGACCTCAGAAAAATCAATAACACCAACAAACCAGTAGAAGAATGGAAAAAGGAGAGGAACATATAAGATACTAAAACTATAAACAGCCCTTAAATACATGAAAAGAAGGTGTCCAATCTCAGTAAAAGAGAAATGAATATTTAAGCCAAAATTAGGTGTAATTTTTTAATCTCCCAGATTGTCAAATATCTAAAAGTGTGATAGGCCTCAGTGTTGGTGAAATTGTAGGGAAACAAGTCATCTTCACACATTGCTGATAAGAATACAGAGACAATGAGAGACAGTACAGGTAATCTGGACATCAGTTTGGAAATGTCCACCAAATGCCCAAATGTACAAGGATATTCACAATCACATTGTTTGCAACAGCAAAGGATAGCGTCACTGGGACACCATGTACATAAGTTATGTAACACATAGAGAATAAATGTGACATTGGGAAGAATCAGGAAGTTCCCTATATAATGATCTTGGGGCCAGGGGTGGGAATTTCCATCTTTAAAGAAAGGACTCTAAACCTTACATCTCCTACAGAGAATCAGATCTTAGAATAAGGGAAAAGATAAATTTAAAAATGCTCCTCTTCAGATAATTTTGGCATTTACAGAGGAAGGAATGATTGGGCTCATTAACAAGTGGGGTCCATAACAACAAGCAAAGGCTTTGTCTTAGCCTACAAACAAAACAAAACAAAACAAACAAAAACAGAGCCTTAAGAAACTCTATTTGCTACTACTTTTCAGGGAGCACAAAGAGGCAGGAGTGAGAGATAAGGGGAGGGGGACCAGGAAAGAGATCATGAGAGGAGGCTTTATCAAGGTGGCCACCGCCAAACATGACTGATCACTGCCTCTTTCCAAACCAATCTCTGAGAAATTGTTTGGGAAGAAAAAAAACAAAAAAGCAAAAAAACAAAATGCACCTAATCTGAAATACTTAATCAAAACTGGAATTACCCCAGTAAATATTCTGCCACCAGGCAGAAACGAGGCTCAAGAGAGAGATAAAGATGAGTTATATAAAGATGAAGTCACATTTCTAGCACCCCTGAGGACATCTTTTGAAAATACTGGTTGCACCCTTTGCATATTGGTTGATTCGGTGATAGCAATATTGAGGCTCAAAGCATGTTCCATTTGGTCTAAAAAAATTTGTCTCCAGAGTAGAATTTGCAAAGAAACAAACAATGACTATTAATTAATCAATAGGGCTGGTCTCTTGATACAAGTAAAAAAATTTTAGACAAGTATGTTAGTTTCCTAAAGCTGCCATAACAAAATACTACAAACTGGGTGTCTTAAACAACAGAAATTTATTTTCTCACATTTTTGGAGGGCAGAAGTTCAAGATTAAGGTGTCAGTAGGGTTGATTTCTCCTGATGCCTCTCTTCTTGGCTTCTAGATGGCTGTCTTCTCCCCGTGTTTTCACATGATTGTCCCTCAGTATGCATCTGTGTCCAAATTTCCCCTTTTTATAAGGGCACTTGTCATACTGAACTAGTCATATTAGATTAGGACCATAATAATGACCTCATTTTAACTTAATTGCCTCTGTTAAGACTCTTTCCAAATATAGTCACATTCTGATATACTGGGTGTTAGGAAGTCAATATGAATTTTGTTGTGGGGGGACACATTTGAACCCATAAGAACTTATGTTTTCTTTTCTTTTCTTTTTTTCTTTTCTTTCTCCTCCTCCTCCTCCTCTTCCTTTTCCTCCTTCTCTTCTTCTTCTTCTTTTCTTCTTTTTCTTTTTATGTGTGTTAGGTGCTATGAGGCAGTCAGAGAAAGAAGGATCTTCAAGAGCGTTACTCAGGACATGTGTGGGGAGTGGATGAGGAAGGTAAAGAACCGAGAGGCTGAGGCAAATTATTACAACCATATCAAACCTCCTAGAAGAAACAGAAGTAGACTTTAACCAATGGCCAGGCATCCCCCGTTCTTGGATAGGGAACTTGGCATTAAACATGACAATTTACCCTAAGTTAGTTTATAAGTTTAATGCAATCCCAATAATATTATCAAGAAATTATTTAGCAGAGTTAGACGTGTTAACTAAAATTTACACGGAAAAACAAATATGCAAAAAAGCCAGGAAACCCCTGAAAAAGACAAACTGCAGAGAGGAACTAGCCCTACCAAACACTGAAATACACTAAGAAACCTCTGTAATTAAAAATGTAGCATTTGCACATGAATAGACAAATAGATCAGTAGAATAGGATAAAAAAAGTCCAGAAATAGATGCAAGTATAAATGAGCATTCGGTAAATGACAAAGGTGGCATCTTAAATCATTGGGGTAAAAATGGACTCTTTAATCAGTGGTTCTGGGATAACTCACTCAGTGGTGCTGGGACAGCTCAATGGTGCTGACAAGTCATTTGGAAAAGATAAAACTAGATTTATATCTCACATCATACATAAAAATATTACACTCTAGGGGACGCCTGGGTGGCTCAGTCAGTTAAGCACCTGCCTTCAGCTCAGGTCATGATCCCAGGGTCCTGGGATTGAGTCTTGCACTGTGCTCCCTGCTCAGCTTCTCCCTCTGCCTGCCACTCCCCCTGCTTGAGCTCTCTCTCTTTCTCTAACAAATGAATAAATAAATAATAAATAAATAAATAAAATCTTTCAAAAAATTATTACACTCTTGTTAGTAAATCTGTTTTTTACAGGGGTATGGGATAGCAATTCTATAATCCTTTAAATGTAGTTTAGGATTAAACAAATAACTAAAGATATTATATATGAGATCCAGCTTTCTCATTGTGGGAGAAAAAATTACAAATAAGGAAAAGGGGAAGACTAGAAAGACCTCATGGTGTTGGACTGGAATCAGTGATATCAGTATGAACTCATAGTTTTATACACACACACACATGCAGATATAGGAATATAGAAATAAATATAAATGTATGGATGTACATATGAGTTAGTGTATATACTACCTACTGAGAGGGCCTGGGAGCAGTGATGCTACAGTAAAAATGAGCACACCCAGTACCCAGATTTGTATCTTCTAAGTACCATTCTTCAAAAAACAAGCAAGCTCCTTGAAGAACCGGTGAATACCGAGACTGGAGCAGAGAAAGAGAATCCTGGGATATCTTGTGATGCTAGAAAATAAGGAAGTATGCAAAAGAGTTACAAGAGCTGGGAAGGGGCTCTCAATGGCCAAAGCTAAAACCAGTTGGGCAAAATAATAATAATAATAATAATAATAATAATAATAATGGATTATAAGCCAAAGAACAAAATAAGTATCCATGAATCCTTGTGGATATATATACTCAAATAAATGAGTAAATGTGGGATATGGAGCATCTCCCCTTTATAGAAGAATTCCAATTAATAAATGTAAAAGTAAAAAAATATATAAAAGTGAAAAGGGACTTAGAAAATCACCATTGGCCACACAGTAATGTCTGTTCCAAACAAGATCCACTGCGTAGTGCCTGGGTGGCACAATCAGTTAAGGGTCCAACTCTTGGTTTTGGCTGAGACCCTGATCTGATCAGGGTTGTGGGATCAAGACCCTTGTTGGGTTCTGTGCTCACTGTGGAGTCTGCTTAAGACTCTCTCTCTCAAATAAATAAATCAATCTTAAAAAAAATTGAAAAGATCTGAGGGATACTCAATATCCGTGGGCAAAAGTTTGAGGGAAAAGTGGGTACTACTATACTCTCAAACTGTCTCCCCTACTATATTTACCAATTTCAAATGTAAAAAAAAAAAAAAAAAAACAACTTTACAGTGAAAACCTAGCAGACATCACCTTAACCGAATGATGGAAGTTAACATCACCAGCAATAGGACACATCTGTCCCCGATACAGTGGTGTTGACAAGTCAAGAGGCAATGGGTCATCTGTGGTATTTTAGTCAAAAATACATAACCTCAGGTTAGTCATTAGAGAACACCGGATAAACCCAAACTGAAAGACATTTTGCAAAATTGACTGATACTCATCCAAAGTGTCAAGGTCATGAAAGACTTAGAAATACCATGGAGCTGCCACAGAGCAGAGGAGACTAAAGAGACAGAGTAACTGAGGGCACGAGAGGTCCTGGTAAGATCCCAGGACAGGAGAAAGACCTTGTGAGGCAGAGAGACCTGGTGAAATTTGAACTACAAATTTGTAGTTGAGTGAATAGAATTGTACCCATGTTCATTTTTCAGTTTTGGTCATCGGTTTTGATGACTGTAAAATGGTTACAGAAGTTATGGACATCAGGGGAAGCTTGATGAAAGATACATGTAAATTAGTGATGCTTTTGTGACTTTTCTGTACACCTAAAATCTGTAAGTTTTCAAAGAAAAATGGTGCAGAAGAAGAAGCATCTCTTATCATCTTGCTACAGGAGACACAAGATTCAAAAGAGAAGATATGCTACAGATAAAGGGGTTCCAAAAGAACAAAACAAAAGCAAAATAGAACTACATGGAAGACATAGTTTGACCCATATTATTCCCTCAGAAAATCTCCCACCCCGAACCAGTGGCTCACATGCATCCAAAACCTCTGTCAGAGGGGCCTCCCCTGAGGAAGTAGAGATCAAAGCCCATCTTGTTAATGTCCACTCCCAAGATCAAGGATTAATGAGGAAATGTGTGCAGAAGAGCTCAATGTGGCAACTAGTTTCTGGAAGGGAGGAGATGGATTAGTGTTTGTCCCCTGCCCTCACATGTCCACAGAAGACTTCCCAGGAAGAAGCAGTGGGAATAACAGTTCCAGTCTCCCCTCATTTCCTGCCTTTTCCTCAGGAGGAGGAATATCTTCTCTGAGTGTTGAAATCACAGACTGACTAATGAGACCAGGTCATATAACCAGTGAGTTTCTCAAAATCAGGACAGGCTCCTTCATCTCTCACTATGGGCTGCCTGCCTCAGATATCTGTTGAAAAGAAAACAAGCTGGCTTGCTCCTCCATGCAATAAGCAAAGAGACCCCTGCTTCAGCATGCCTGCCCTCCCTCAGCCTCTGTTTACAGGTAAGCGGGTAAGCTACGAGAGCATGGGTCCCAAGATCATTTCTCACTGGGCATTTTCAGTTTGGTCCTTACTAAAAAGCGCTGTCTTTAGAAACAAATTAATGAACTGTTGTCTGGTCCTTTATAACATACATATTTGTATCTCTGGTCCTATCTCTACGGACATGCTCTTTGGACTTTGGAAGATAAGAGAAGTGATAGAATCTAGGCATCAAACCTGACTTGGAATGTCCTACCATTCTATTCTCTTATATTTATAGGAGACCTAAAGTTAGCATAATTATGATATGTTATGTGATTTTTGTCCATAAAGGGTTCCTAAACTCTAACCATGCCTGAATTGTCAAATGAAGCTCTCTTTCATGAAAAGAGCAATAAAATCCAAGAGCAGAGACTCTACTATATTTCTCAATAGGTCTTGCTAGAATAATTTAAATTCTAATCAACTCTGGCTGCCAGAGTAAGAGAAGGGAATTAGAAAGCATATTAAAAAAATCTTTTGGCGTCCCTGCTTTAGTGACGATCATCCCAGGGACAAGATCCTTCATTAGGCTTCCTTCCCCCAAAGTCGGCTACTTATATGATATTTTAAATACTTTTTGAACAGCTTGTATGTGCCCAGCACTGTTGTGAGGAATAGAAAAGATGCATGAATTTCCTCAAGAATTCACAGTCTCACTGAGTAAATGACAGAAACACAAAATACACACAGAGATTAGCAAGACCCATCAAGAGGACTACAAAATCATGGGACAAAATACGCAGTAAGCGCTGCAGAAAGTCAAAGGAAGAAAAAAAATCAGGATTGCCAAGAATATTTGAATAAGGCTTCAGGAGAACATAAAAAGTGAGATGGATTCTGAAGGATTGATAATTGTCATGGCCAAGACAAGTACAAGTCAAGAAATGGTATTGTGGGCAGAATCGTGGCCCCCCAAAGATCTCCATGTGCTAATTCTGGAACCTGTGAATGTGTTTCCTTATATGGCAAAAGGGACATTGCAGATGTGATTAACCTTACAGACTCTCAGAAGGGAGGATTATCCTAAATTATTCTGGTAGGCCCAATCTAATCACATGAAAATTCCAAGTAGAAGAGGAAGGCAGAAGGATCTTTCAAGGAGATGGGAAGACAGAAGAAGAAGCAGGAGAGATTTGGAGCTTGAGAAGGACTTGAGAAGGACATACTCTTGCTGGCTCTGAAGATGGAGGAAGGGGCCACAAGCCAAGGAATGCACATGGCCTCTAGAATTGAATGAACCAGGAAAGGGCACCTCACCTCAGACAACCAGAGTAGTTCCCCAGAAGCTTATTGGGTGACCAGGAATATATTTAGTCCATGGGGCATGGACAACATAATCAAATCCTCTATTCAACACCAAAAGAGTCATCAGCCAGATGGTTGTTTGACCGAAGGAAGGAGACGCGTAGAGAAAAGTGGTAAAAAGGAGCTATTCGGAAGCTAACAGAAAGCATGAGTATAAGCCACAAGTTAACAGAAACCCTGATATAGAAAGAGGGAAAAAAAAAGAGGGGAATACCTGTGCACCAGGGGAAGGAAGCAAAGACCTTCTGCCATTTAGGAGGCATAAAAGGAACAAGATTACACGAACCATGCTGTACTTGAACCAGCTTCTAGGCTGCGTGAGTCCTTCTGAGAAAGTTTCCCATTGTTTAGTCCCTGTTCTTTGCCTTCTTATAATAAGACTTTTTCTCCTTAGGTAACCAAACATCTCTCTTATTTTGAAAACTGAAAGAGCCGAACTAGCAGGTTCACATGACTCCACTGACTTACTGAGGGTGGTCTGCCCTGTTGAATGAAAACAGATATATTGTTTAAAAAAGAAAAGAAAAGAAAAGAAAGAAAAAGAAAAAAAGGGCACCTGGGTGGCCCAGTCAGTTAAGCACCTGACTCTTGATTTTTGGCTCAGTTCTTGATCTCAAGGTCACAAGATGAACCCACATCAGGCTCCACGCTGGGAGGGGTGTCTGCTTAAGATTCTCTCTCTCCCTCTCTCTCTCTGCCCCTCCCCCAGCTCCTCACCCCCTCCCCCACCTGCTCACACACGTTCTTTATCTCTCTCTCAAAACAACAACAACAACAACAACAGATATATTGTAAGGGAGCTCTTGACCTTTGACACTTCCGGATTTCATTTATTGTTGTCCTTTAGATTGTATTTGAGAAGTTGGTTACGATTCCCCAGAAATTACTCTCCAAACATGAAATCACATTCTAAACGTCATAGAAATGAACAGAGTCTGATTATGAGCAGGAAATCAAAAACTACCCTTAATCCTGCACACAATATCATTTAGCAATTAACTATATGCATAATTATAAACTAGTATTTTCCATTGTTTCATGGAAATTCATCCTTTCTGCCTTATTAAACTATAAATTTTGAGAAGAGAAGATCTATATCTTATATTTCAATAATGTAGAGTACTCAGTCATGCATTTAGTAAGTATGAATTGGTCCACCACCTTTGGGGCTGTTGACAAAATAATATTGTTTCTAAGAAAAACAATCAAAGCCCACGTAGCAAAGTCAAAGACCAGCTTTCCTTTCTTTCTACCACTTAATACTCTCCACTTTGCCCAATCTTCATGAAAGAGTCCTCTTCCAATTAAGCCAGCTAAGAATAATACCCCACCAATCGTAGACACCAGACTAACAATTTGGACACATCTTTCTAATAACAAATGGGTGAGGAGTTATGTGAAGGTTTATTCATGCTTTCCTTAGCTCTTCTTTAGATATAAATAAAAATAACTTTTTATTTTGCTGAACAGTTATTATGTATATACATTATGATGAATCTTCACAAAACTCATTGTGAAAGGCAGGCGCCCATCACCTCATTTCAGAGGTAGGGGCCAGAGTTGAGAGGGACTCGGTTGCTTGTCGACAGGGTTCAGCTCTAAATGGCAGAATGGATATTCTCAAGCCAGTCTGTTCCGAAGCCCTCAGGCCTTCCACTTCCTCCCGCCTGCTTTATATCCCTCGATTATTGATTCGAAGTGTGTAAGTAAGCAGACCCCGTCTATCTCAGGAAGCAGGGTTAGGAGTCCTACTTTAATCTGCCTAAGTGAATTGATAAACCTTCAGGGAAAGTCAGTGGGCCTGGCTGTAACTTCAGGAAGGAAACGTTTGCATTGGGACCTGGTGCCACCTGTTGGTTAATCCATGAAACTGGCGATATAGGTGTTTCCACCCTGACACCCCCACTCCAAACAGTCATCAACCAGGAATTCTTTACAAAGAGGAGCCATACCAAGAGCTTGTCTCTCAGGCTTGTGCTTTCCTACTTCCGGCCTCCACAGTCTGTGTCCAGCCAGTTGGTGCCACGCAAAAATGACTGAATTTAGAAATCAATCCCAGTCTTCCCACTCACTACTGTGAACGCTGAAGAGGTGAGTTAATTTCCCTGAGTTTGACTTTCTCATCCAAAAAAAAAGTTACCTTCCTCCACCCCAAGTTCGTTGTGAGGATCAAAGGAGATAATGCAAAGGGGAAGTGAGGTGTAAATAGAGTGGTGCTCAATAGGTCACTTCATTGGCACCTGTCGCTATCTTTGGTTTCAAGTTTGACTTTCATGAGAGAGTTACTCCTGTGCAGTGGATCTGTCCCCCCACCCCCTGCTACTAGATTACAGATTCCCTGACTTTATCCCTGTCTGACTACTGTCAGAATTATTTCTGGAACAATCTCTATTTTTGAATTATGAATTCCTGAGAACCTAGTGATCTTTATGTACCCGCAATGGATACCACAATGTCGCACATATTCTGGGAAGTCAAATATGTAAGTGGTTCAGTCAATTAAGCAAATGCCTTCAGCTCAGGTCATAATCCTGGAGTCCTGGGATCAGAGTGGAGCTCACTGCTCAGCAGGGAGTCTGCTTCTCCCTCCTCCTCTGCCCCTCCCCTCCCACGACTCCCTCACCCCCCACTCCTGCTCTCTCTGGATCTCTCGCCCTCTCTCCAATTAATAAATAAAATCTTTTTTTTAAAGGCTTAAATTTAAATTTTTTCTCATCAATGAGCATGTGGTATTGAGTGAGAATTACCTTCCAAAACTTCACTAAGAGAAAAGAGATGACTTTTAATGTCAGGTAATACTGGAAATAAGAGGGGCAAGGGAGAAAAGGTGAACTGCAAACGGACATAGTCATAAAAGCTTGTGTGAACGGACTGAGGGTAGAAAAGCCAGTTGCTGGGAGGGAATAATTTCCTTACTTCTATGATTTTTTTTTTAAACACTTTCAAGAAACAGTCTGCAGGATAGAGATGTACAATGACTTCTCCAGAAGTTAGAGCGTACAAATCAGGACAGGTACGTGTGTTTCTTGATTTTCTACCCAGAGTTCTTTCCACCATATCATGGTATCACCTCACTGCACGGTGAGAGCTCAGATTATCGTGATACACATAGTTTGTCAACTCCTTATTCACACTTCAAAAACCAGCTCAAATGTCACTTTTTGGGGAAGTCTCTCACTGTGCCCTGAAGTGGAGTTCATGGCATCAACCTCTGTAATCACATGATACTCAGCAACCCATTTTCCATTTACAGGGCTTTCTCCCCGCCCCACCCCCAAATCATTAGTACACTCTGCTGCCATTTGGCACAATACTTAGCACATTTTAGATGACCAACAACCATCAATGCACACTTCATATTGCTCTGGGCAATAGCGGCCCTCTGGGAACTCACTGTTGATACATACAATGTAGGGTGGTCTTTTTTACCTAATTATATCTGGGAAAGTATAAACAAACAAGACAAAGAAATAAATCTCATGATTTAAAAGATTAAGCAAAAGATGAAGCACTTTGAATAGCATTTAGAAATGGCCCATTTTGTAAATGTTAAATGTCAGTCAACAAGGGAAGGATCTGACCAGGGGTCCTGGGCATACAATGTTATTCCATGTGCAGAGGTGGGACTCAGGCCTTGGAGTGTTGGGTCCAAAACCAAATTTATTTTCTCTGAACTTGCCCAAAAGACAACAGTTCTCTAAGCCAAAATCTATCATCTTATGATAGATATGACGTCACTTCCTTTGACATACTGAGCTCACCAAAACTCTGACTTTCCATATCTGGAGCTTTATGAAACGTAGTAAGAATTTTGCCAGAACAAGAATTGAGAAGCTTATTTTCCACACACTGAGCTGAAAATTCTCTTAAGTTTATTAAACAGGGCTTAGCACTGAAATGGTCTCAGCGTGCTACACAAATTTCAGGGCTAAATAAAGATTTCTTTAATTCAACCCTGAAACCATGAAGAGGAAGTATTTCATTTCATCCTGTTATTTTGTTCACTTTTCTCAGGGTTAACTATAGATAAGAAATAAAAATGGCATCATCACTCTAAGAAAGAATCTCATGCATTTTTCATACATGTGTGACATTAATATACCTTGAGTACCCTGAACCCATTATTGGGTTTTTTTCAGTTATATTTATGACATTCTACCATCTGCAAGTGAGATTCCAACTAGAAGGAAATATTTATATACACCAGGGATTCATGCATAATTTAATTCTGGAGCAGGAAAGAAGAAAGAATGTGTTCCAGTATGTACTACAGCACCTCTTACAAGGATATATATCTGGATAGGAGTTGATGATCAAAGGATTTTCTTCCTGAGTAACACCAGATATTGAGAATAAGAACAAATCTAATTTGGATTTTTATCATTGACTATTCCCTAGAAAACCAAGCCTTGCTTTATGTATCTCTGAATTAAGGGATAAAATTGAAATATTTCTTGGAATATTTTCAGATAAAAGTTTTTGATACAACACATGTATTTTTCAGCTCTGAGAAAGTCTAGTAACAGAACAGACTGGTACATGTTATCTACATAATAATACACTCCACTGTATTCTAGCAATAATCTCTGACTTTCTAAGAGTTAGCATTAGGTATGCTAATTGCAACACTATATAATGTGTTTGCACTCTCGGCACCTCGTATTAATTGCTTTATTGGCAACTGATGCTATCTGAGAATTGTATAGTCTTTTCAGAATTTTTGGTTTTGCAATTCATAGTACTTGTTCACAGCATGAGGGTTGTAAATTAAAAATTTTAGACTATATCATAAAGTACATTGCAGCAATTTAATAAGGAAAACGTCAGTATAAAATGCCAACACATGTTAATTAAATAATGTTAAGTGAAGAAAATTAAACCAATTTTTCTGTAAACTTAGATTAAAACTAGTGAAATTATGTGTTTTTACATGAATACAGACATTGTGATGATTGCTAATGCTGTTCACAAATATTCCAATTTCCTCTGCCTTCTGCATACAACGTAAGCTGTCTTCATTCCTAGAGACTGTTGTAATAAAGCATCACAAACTGAGTGGCTTAAAACAACAGAAGTGTATCGTCTCACAGTTCTAGAGGCCCAAAGTCCAAAATCAAGGTGTCGTCAGGGTTGATTCCTTCTTTTTTTTTTTTTAAATAAGATTTTGTCTATTTATTGGACAGAGAGAGACACAGCGAGAGAGGGAACACCAGCAGGGGGAGTGGGAGAGGAAGAAGCAGACTCCCTGCTGAACAGGGAGCTTGATGTGGGGCTCGATTCCAGGACCCTGGGATCACCACCAGAGCTGAAGGCAGACGCTTAAGGACTGAGCCACCCAGGTGCCCTGGATTGGTTCCTTCTGAAGGCTCTGAGGGTTCTGTTCCATGCCTCTCTCCTAGCTTCTGGTAACCTCGGGCTTTCCTTGGCTTGCACATTATGTTCTCCCTGTGTTGTCCTGTTGTCTTGCCTCTATGCATGCTTGCCTCAATCCAAATTTTTCCTTGTTATCAGGACTCTAGTCATATTGGATTAGAGCCCACCCTACTGACCTCATTTTTACTTGATTACCTTTGAAAAAGACCTTACTTCTAAATAAGGTCGCATTCACAGGTCCTGGGGGTTAAGACTTCCAACATCTGTTGGGCGGTACAGTTCACCCCACAACAGTAGGATTGCAATTTGAAGGTAGGCCTGATCACATGACTTATCATGACCAATGAAACAGGGACAGAACTAATGTGTGTCATGGCAGCCCATGATAGGGCAGAGCATCTTTTTCCTGTCTCACAACCATCAAAGGATGTGCTTAGAAGCATTCTCCATTGGTCTGAGGCCCTGAGTCATTCTGATGAGCCAACCCTCTTTGGACATCATGAACAAGAAATAGATTCTCTCAAACGTCATGATGTCATGTGTTACGTGACGTCACGGACATTTTAGACCTGTTTGTTACTGCACCATAATGGAGCCTACACAGACAGACATAAAAATTGGCCCCCAAAACAGAGTGCTGCCAAAATAGAAGCCTAAACAGTGTGGTATTGGTTTGGTGGCTCATTGGCAGGCAACGAGAAAACTATAGATGGAAGTTGGAAAGCTGGAGAGCCGTAACACATTGTGGCAACACACCAGAAAAACACTGTCGCTTGTGCGAACTTGGGAAACAGATCACACACCCCCTGAACCTTTACATCTAGGGAAAGCAGTGAGGAGGCGACTGTTAATCCTTTGCACTTCTGCTATTGTTGCATTTGGCAAGACTTACGAGGGGGAGATGAGCTCAGAAATTAATCGGCCCCTCTTGAAAGCAGGCAAGGAAGGGAATAGAGCCCATGAATTCAGAGAGTTGTGGGGAGGGAAGAGGCAATGGCTCCTCAGCCCCAAACAGTAAGATTTAGTAAAGTTTAAATGTGTTTTGAGAGATAAGGCTGATGAAAACCCAGCCTTGAAGCAAGGATCAAGTCAAGAGTATCCTACCCATATCTAAAATCTCTGAATGGATTGGAGTATCTGGGAGTAGTGATCAGCTCAGGATATGGTGTGCAATGATGTCTTTCAGGGGAACAAAAGGGCTAAAAATGAGAGAGAGAGACAAACGAAAGATCAAGCGGAGCCCACCGTTGACCCTCTCTGGACATGCAGCACTAAAAGAAATAAATTTTTGCAAATTAGTAATTTAATCAAGAGAGAGAAACACTGGGATCAGAAAGTAATATATATATGCACAAAAGTATATATAATACACACATATGTAAAAGTCTAGAAGTCTAGAAAGGAACTGTGGTGTGGCTATTGATACCTGAAATTGATTGGAATCAAACGTATGGAAAGCTTGAGCTGCCCGTGAAGCCCGAAGCCCTGGTTCAGAATTGAAGGAAACACAAGAGAGAATGAAAATATTTGTTCTGGCGGGGAGTTAAAATTAGGGTGAAATTAGAGTTTTCTTTCCTTCCACAGTGTTTTATAGTTGTTTTAATAATGTCCTTATAAAAACAAAGAATTGATATATAAAAACTTAAACTCCGGTGGCTACTTTGTTTTTTCTTAAGTAAATAGCATTCTCGTGAGCGCTTTGAGCCCAAGGTCAGGGATGTGAGAAGTGACCTGGCATCATGAGACTCTCAAGAGGAATCAAAAGGACTTGGCTGTGCTGAAATTTCCACAGATCCCCAGGCAAGGGAGTACAAATTATATTCGGGCAAAAGAAACTGCATTTGGTAAAATCTGAACAGGATGTTCTCATGTCTGAATTTTTTAATTGTTGTATTTGCTACTGAAGGGATATGTCAGAGCTGTTGTACTCTTTTATAGTTTGGTTGATTATTTTTGTACAAAAATGAGCACTGTAATAAATGATGTATAAGGAGTTCTGTTTTCATTTTTAAGCATGTTCATTAAATACTTTTTTGATTCAGATTTGCAGTTAGAGGCTTGTAAGCCCAAGTGAATATAAAAAACCGAGTTTTTGTTTAAGTTTAATATGTCATTATCTCTGATAAACAGAGATCAGATGCTTCGATGCAAAAGAAAAGAAGAAAGAAAGAAAGAAAGAAAGAAAGAAAGAAAGAAAGAAAGAAAGAAAAAAAAAAGAAAGGAAGAAAGAAAAAACCGAGGTCATAGAGAGCAGAAGGGAATCTTAGATCACAAGGACTATATGATTCAAGGCCAGATCTCAGTGGAATTATTTGGGTCTTGATTTTGATTCAGAAAATAAGAGACCAATTCTAACCCAGCCAAATCTAACCCCTTTGATCCAGGGAAATCTTCCTTCGTCTGGAAAAGAGATCCTATGATAATGAATCCCTTCGGAAATCAGACTTCAACAATTTGGCAACATTTTCTGAATGGTCATTATTTTATGTTTCTGTAGTTTCCCGAATTGATCTACAAACTCAAATTGGATATTCACATGTGAAAGAAATTTTTAAAAGATCTTCCTTGCCTCGGAGAGTTACCTATAATAATGAAGGTAATTCTCATATTCTACACCCAACATTCATGTGGGTACAGGCAGACACACGCACACGCGCACACACACACACACACACTCCTTGTTACCAGTCCTACAACCACAGTTAGATCCAAACATGCCCCAAGGGGCCAACAAAAGAAGTCAAATTCAAGGATAAAGAATTGTACACCAAAACAATTCAGAACTTTGCTTGCTTATGTTGGCAGAACTCTAAGAAATATGTGCAAGAATTTGTTTGAAGGTGTTCAACCCAGTAAGAAAGGAATGTAGTTTTATATTAGGGCTGAGTGTGTCAACACGAGCACACTAAGCAGAAATTCTAGATTTAATGCCCTTGCTCAGTAACTGGGAGTGGTTCGAGTAGTGTGCTCAGTTGGTTCACAGAAATCTTGACTCAGTGCTGGACCACAGTAAGCCAAGCTGAAATGCCAGAAATTCTTCCGTGTAATGTAATGAAAGGACTCTGAAGACTCTGGAAGACAGGAACATTGAAGTGTATTGATCATATGACCCATCGCACTATGGGCCCCAAAGTAACCTGGCAGGCACTTCCTTCACTAAGTCCTTTAAGGACAACACCAATATCTATGAAAAGCTCTTTAATCACTGCTCTGCATAAACTAGGGATTCCATTGAAAGACACTATACTGAAATGGACTCTCAGCTTTCAACTGGATTTGAAGGATCCAGGAGCAGCAAAAGCCTTAATCTCCAGCAGCAAAGGTATCAAGGCGACCAATCAAAATGGTCCAGTTCTTTGGTAGGACCAGGGTTCCTAGGGACAGAATATATGAGCAACTCATTGAGGTCCTATTTGATTTTTCAAATAAGAAATGGACCATACCTACTAAACAGAGGTCTGACGTGAGAATCAAACAACAAATGGAGTTCAGACAAGGTACCCTCAGTGAATCCCCCAACACATTTTGAGATTATTTCCCCAGTTTCAGAGCCAATAGCTGAAATGGGTATCTTCAGAAACTAGAAGGTTCTTCAAATGAACTCATTAGCCCAGGGCAATAAGGGATAAGATGGAAGCAAGAACGAACTAGAAGTCTGTTCCTCCTCCTCCTCACCGAACAGTAAATCCAAAATTTAAAAAAACCAAGAGCTAATCACTTCCCTGGTGGAAACTGCAGAGATTCATGTTGTCATCAAAGATTTCATAGATGCAGAGGTGATCCTCATTTAACTTCCCTGCAGAAGATAGATAGGTCTTGGAAACAGAACTGGATTCTGAGAACCTGAATCATGTGACAAACAAGACCCATTTTGGAAGATGTCTCCTTTCAGGAGCAAAACACTTCCACTCTGGCCCACGGATTGCAGCTTTTAACCCGGAAAGTGCTTCTATGGTATCGCAATATAAAGATAATGCCAGAAATCAATTTCTGTCACTTGGCAAGAAAGCAGTACACCTTAGCATTTTTGCCCCAGGGTTTGATCAACTCTCAGCCCCGTGCCATGATTGAGCCTACATAACTTCAATCACCTAGCCATCATGCTGGGTCACTACTTTGCTGATATCTCATGCTGGCAGGATCCAGACAGCAGCAACTAGCAGGTACTCTTAGAAAGAGACACAGCATTATAGAGCAGGGGATAGATCCTATAGGAATAAAGAGGCCTAACAATTCAGTAAAGAAGGCGAGCCAGGGTTCAGTGGTTTCAGGTGTGTTGGATAGCCCTTCTAAAGAAAAAGACAAAGTCATCACCCCACCAGAAAGAAAGAGGCACGATATATCATGTGTCTCTTCAAATGTGCAAAGCAAAATAAGTCACATTTGGGGAAGATGTTCTGATACATTTACCAAGCGGATTGCTATCCACTGGCCTCGAATGAGACTAACAGCATGATAATGCTCTCTGGCTGGGTGGACAGTAGAGCCAGGAATTTTTCCATCAACATTATGACCCAACCATGTGGTGGAACTCAAAAAGTCTCAGATAGATCAGGACCTTGTATGGAGACTGTCACAAACTCCTGTAAGGAGAATCAGAGAGGAGGCCCCTTAGGTTCTAAAGGAAGGCCCTATTTAGAAGCTTATGGCTTGCTACTAAGCCCAGGTTCAGAGTAAATGACTTAGAATAGCTTACAGGGGACTTTGGGACCTAAGCTCTATCTATGACCCAGGCAGCATAAATTCCAGCCTATCCATCTTCAAATGCAAACAATATATAGGGACTGGGCCCCAGCAAGTCCCAGAGACACAGGAAGTTGCTTGAGTGGGTTGGTCACCCCTCCCAGCCTGCCTGCTCCTGCTGCCCTGCCAGTTCTTTTCAACCCTCATGGTAAGGGGAAGCCACATGATGTTCCTCCTGAGCAATCAACCCAATTTACCGTAAAAGGATGAAGATGATATGCTGGCGCCCATGAGACTCACTGGAATTATCATATTCCAATGACATCCACGTGCAACAGATATTATACAATCAGTCTACTGGAGACCTAGTTACAGTGCCCAAAAGGACTCAACATTTGCAGAGTGGGAGTGCTGTCCTGTAAGACACAGTACGTGCTCTGAAATAGAAGCCAATTTGCAGCCCTTAACAATGGTTCCACCGACTTGGAAGCTGACAACTGCAGCCATCCCCCAACAACGGGTAAAAAATGAGGGAAATAATGTCATGGTACTAATGATGACTTCTGACTAGCAGAAAGAATGGGCTGACAGCTACTTCCCCGGGGGACAGAAGGAGCACGGCTGGAGGCCCAGTCATTATATGTGGACTTCCCCTTGTAGAAGCATATCCAGGGGAAAAGTTAACTAGTCTACTCTGTGCCAGGCACTATAATAGGCCTGAGAGAAATTTAAAAGCAGACAAGATGAGGACCACCCTGACCTCCAAACACCCAGGGGGAAGGGGTCATGGAGAGAGCGGTGGAGGACCAAGTGGTAAATCCCAAATACAGCCTCACGACCGGCCGCATAAATGTTTCTCTCTCTTTTTCTCCCCCTTTGTCCCGTTACGGTATGTGAGTTTTATTGGTGATTGTCAACTTGAAAAATTAGTTCAGAGATTGCAGAATATCAAATGGAATGAAGACCCATGTAAAAGAAAAATGGGCATTTTTCAAAGATATTGAACCAGATATAAAATACGACAAGGCTTTGGGTATTTCCCACTGAAGAGGGAGTTGTTCGAGCAATATTACTTATTTTTCTTTCTAAGTGTAAGTGTAGAGAAAGGATGTGTTTCTTAAGCAGCCAGGGAGGCAAGAACTGTGAACATTGACCTTTTTCTCTTTTTGGCCTCCCAGCAGCCAAACCCTCTTCTTCACCGCGTGTGGGATTGGGAAGGTGCAGTACTCCAGCTCCCATTCTGGAAGCCAAAATACGGAAGGCTCTCTCTTTCAGCTCCCAGCACGTGGGAACAAACACTCAGCCAATCAGATTCTCGCATCTGGGCCTGCGAAAATTAAAGAAGCAATATAAACATGTAGGAACACTTCAGTAAGTCTACACAACAGCAAAATAAGAGACCAATGGAGTATCCACCAACAAGAATCCAAGCAGGACCTTGTCTAATCAGGCTACTCATGTGAGTTCATCTTGACAATGGTTCCAGTTCCCTTTTCTCCTCTGGATTCTGTTTTCTGTGCTTGTTTCTCCAGCCGTCCTATGGATCTTTCCCATACATTGCCTTTGAGCCTAGGTTAGCCAGAGATGTTTCTATTGCTCACAACTACATCTGGAATGGACTCACACTGCCACCCCCCCCACCTCCCCCCCCGCCGTTGTTCACCTCCTTCTGGTCAATCTACAAGATTTTGGCTAGAGTCTCCATTCTTGCTTCCTGCCCCCAGCCTGTCTCTATTCGAAGCAATCCAACACATTCAAACCAGAATATTCTGATGAAATCTAGACTCTGATCATGTCATTTCATGGCTTGAAACCTGAGTAACCATCTCCTGTCACTCTTCACTTCTGCCACCACCTCCACCACTCACCTACTGAATGAAGTGATATCCTCTCATCATGGGTCAATTTTCTGGCATTAGGCTCACTACCTCTCTATTGCTATAGAACTTTCTGTTCTCCAAACCCAAGCCATGTTTTTGTGGTACTGTACCTCTGCTCCTGCTGTTCTCACCACCTATAATGGTACATGTTCACCTATCCATCAAAGGCACATCTCAGATGCTACTTCCCACAAGATGTCTTTCAAATCTCCCCCCCACACACAAAAAAATGTTTAACCTCTCCTCTTTTTGAGATTTTCAGAGTACTTCCTGGTTCTTCTCGTGTATCAATCATAGCATTCTGTGCTATAGTTATTTGTGAATTTGTCTTCTCATATTATCATAGAATAGTTTAATTGTTTTTCTTTGTGGATCCCGAAGCACCTGGGAGGTACCCCCAAAATACGATTGAATGAGATCGTTCAATGAATTCTTTGCATAAAAGCGTCAGCCTCTAACCCATGAGGTGGAACCTGTTCTGTGTGAAGAAGAGAAGTTAAATCACCTGCACCCCGTGGCACATGTGCTTGCTTGGAAACAACTCCAACCACCTTTTAGTATGGCTTCTGGTACGAGAGAGGCTGGAAAACTAGCACTCTAGTTTTCTAGAAATGAAAACTCAACCAGAGTTTTTGTACTTTCCAGATTCTATCACAGTTAGGGCTCCTCACACGACTTGGCCTCCAAGAAAGCCAACACAACCCCGTTACAGTGGGTTATGTGCAGTGGGGCCGGTGCCTCGCCCAGGGCCACTGGCCAGAGCCCTGTTTGCCTGGTTGCACCCATATCCTGCGTCTGCCCGATACTCTGAGACCCTGAATGCAGCAAGGGTCACGTGCCTCTTGAATGTTCCTTTTCTTTCTTCCATTTCAATTGTGTGACGTCTACCGTAGGCTGGTACATTCTGTTTGTCGGTTTTCACTTTGCATTTCCTAGAAAAGACACACGAGCCAGTTATTAAAAGGAATCACTACTTGTTTTCATGGAAGCTGAAATGAAATTTTTGATTAAATTTCTGACTTATTTATAACATGTCACGCTAAAGTATTGTCCCTAGATGGTAAGGCTTTAATGAATGTTAAACCGTGGGCTTCCTGAGAGACTTGAAACATCTAAAACAATTAGATTTTTTATAAATTAAATTATTTGTAAATAACATGTAGAAACTCCCATCATTTTAAACATTAATCGGTTTCTTTGCTTGGCAATATGCAGCGGCTCTTTCATTCTTTTTCTTTCCTGGTTTTTATTAGTAGTGTTCTGTAGTTTTTATTATGCTATCTTCCCTTGCTTTTTCATATTTCATAGTAAATACAACAGGATAGGAAATATGCATGCCATCACATTTACTTACAGAAAACCATAGTGATAGGTTCGTGCCTGACTAGAAAAGGCTGGCTGTTGCCATCCTTCAAAACCAAGGACATTAATATTGCATTGCAGCCACGCAAGAGGCAGGGGGCTGGAACTCCCACTGCATCTCATTCTACCAGCTGCCCAAAAGACACCCACAGCTTCAAGATTCTGTCTTAAATTTCTTTCACTATTAGAAATACATCATACGTCTTGCCTAAGTAGCAAAATGTAATGACAAATCACAGACTTTTGATGTCAGTAGAAAGTTTTCAGGAAGTTGTTCATGCAGGCTGCTCTGTGGTCTTGTTCCGACAAATGTGTCTGGTAGGCATGCCTTCGACTGTTCCTTCATGGCTGTCTCAGAGTTACTGAGTATTAGTCTTAATTTATAGTGTTTTCCACTGAACAAATGCAAAGTCCTTTCCTCTCATAAACGATTATTGGGAGGATATATTGTTACGATATTTCTACAGGATAGCTTGACAATGTATCAAGTCTTAATGTCTGTATAAAAGCTTTTAAAAAATTCTGCAAACCATTTTACCCAGAATTGTCACTTCCAGAAATTTATCCCAAGAAAAGATTACCCTGAAATATGGCATCAGGTAGGTGCATACTGTTGGCTGCAGCATTGTTCACAATATTAAAAAATTACAAAGAACCAAGATGTCTAGCAACAGATTATTGGCTAAGAAAAGAATGGTAAATTTTATTATGTGATGGTTACCTGAGCATCTTTTAAATATTGTATTCTAGAAAAATATTTGTTAGTATGGGAAAAAGTCACAATATACAGTATTGTTAAGTAAAAAAAAAAATGAGGTCACTCAAACAGTATTTGGTGTAAATATGTATCAAGAAGAGGGGTAGGGGGATCTGGATGGCTCAGTCGGATAAGCAACTGACTCTTGATTTTGGCTCAGGTCATGATCTCAGGGTCCTGGGATTGAGCCCCACTTGGGCTCTAAGCTCCATGTTCAGCATGGAATCTGCTTGTCTCTCTCTCTCTCTCTGCTCCTCCTCTTGCTCGCTCTCTCTCGCTCTTTCTCTCAAATAGATTTTTTTAAAAATCTTATTAAAAAAAAAGAAGAAGAGAAGAAGAAGAAGAGAGGTGGATTGACTACAAAACCACCACACTTCTGCTCCAGGCCCCTGCTTTGCACAAGCTCTTCCAAAATCAGACATGTCCTCTTTCAAGAAGAAAAGAGCAGCTTTAGCCATTTCCCCAGGATGGAGGTCACCCTCTTTACCTTGGTGGTCATCTAGGGGTTCAAGAGCCTGCAGGCCACCAGACCAACCTCCACATCCACCAGGTCCAGCAAGAACACATCTTGAAGAATCTTCTACAACGTTCAGGTCTTATCTTTGTCCCTAAGGAGAAAGATCTGTATAAGGCACTGCCTAGTTCTCAGATCAGAGGGCCACCTTGGTCCTGGTCTCATGGACACCTCCACCCTCCCCAGACTAGACCGATTTTGCGGGAGCAGGGGCTGCCCCCCGTCAGAGATACCCATCCCTCCCGCCCATCTGCAACAGAGAAGTTACAGGTGAGGCAGTACCAATAAGGAGTGTGAAGCTAGATTCCTCTAAATTATCAGTAATAAATGAATTTTGATCAACTATGTGAGAGGGAAGATAAAGTATCTTTTTAGCTTCTCTATAGAAAATGGTATAAAAAGATCATTATCTTACAAAGAAGCAGTCAGTGAGTATTCAACCCAAAACATAGGGCGGGAGGAGTGTCAAACAGTAAAATATGATAAATAGTAATTTGTTATTTTTCTGACATCTGTGGTAGTTTTCTACTTCACAAAATTTGTAATTTCTATGATTTCCTTTACTTTCTATATAAATATTCCTTTTTGAACTCGATTTTTTATTTATAATTTTGTATTCTTTTTCTTAAGAAGAAAATGTAAATGTAACAACTTGGGCCTCAGAAAAGTTCTAGTCTTCCTTGATCTAGATAAAAACACTGTAAGGATCAAAATACACCTGGGAATTAGTGATGAGGAAACCAGTGGAATTATGGGGGATTCTTGTTTTGGCTTGTTCCACTTTCCCACATTTCCCAAGTTTTCAACACCAAGCTCGCGTTACACCACAATTAAAAAAAAAAAAAACTGCAGTTCTCTAAACTTTTTTTATATAATAACAACCATACATCTTATGTCTTAACTGACCCACAAAGCTGAGTTTAAAATATAGTTTAAAAAAATAATCTCCACTCCATATACTCTCTCAATCTGGACACAAAAATAATGCCTTCATACAGTAAGCTCTCAGTGCTTGAGTAAAAAATATTGGAAATAAAACTCTTGTGAACCATAGTCTTTTATATGTAACTGAGAAAAATGTCTTGCTAGTGACTTACTAAGTTATATTAAATTGTAAGCTTATTAAGTTACTTAAGTTAGCCTATGAATTAACCTGTCCAAAGATTAATTAAAAGCTATCAGGGAAAATATCAAACTGCAACCAATGTCCAAGAAATTATTACCCACCTTTCCCTAACCTTCCTCTAGTGTGAAGGAATACAAAATAATTAAACTGATATATTGAGCTTGCTCTCTGGAGGCTTCTAATATAATTGAAAAAACAAGATGTATGCAATGAATAAGTCATGAACAAAGCTTATATCCACCACTGCTTGTGTAAAAATACATAGTAGTGACATCTAGAAAAGAGGTTGGTATATATTAAGATTCTGATTGGGTAGTACAGACAAACTTGGAAGGATTTGAAAAAGAAAATTTTCCAGGTATGTAGATATGCTGAACAAGGCCTTGCAGGATGTAGGCAAAATAGGACTGGGGAAGTCCTTCTAGATTATATATATATATATATTTTGAAAGACTCAAAGTTGGCTGAGCACAGCGGGGCTAAGAAGCAAGCAGGGGACACCAACCTGTTGGTAGCAAATAGTACTTATTGATGAGCAAAGATTCATGTTGACTTTTTTCTGACCGCTATGCAGTGATAGCTGAAAAAAACCCACCTGTACCATGGAATTTAAAACTGAGAAAGTCAATGACATAAACATATTTTAATTGAGGAGATGCACTCGATTAGAAAAAATAAAAATGCAAATTAGTCATAATTATTTGCTCAAGTCCAGCTTAATTAACCAAGATTTATATGTATAACTAACTCTCTCTAATTTAAACCTGAAAATGTGGACAGGTTTAAAAAGATATATATTTTCTTTAGGTATCAGCAAATGTCAACAACTGAGCAAGAATCATTGGTGTGTCTTTGTGCAGCTAGATTGAGAAATTAAGTTGATAATAACCCACTTAATAGTCACTGGATGTACTCTGGCCAGACAGTTTTCCTCAACAGTAAAAGGGAACTATTTTCACATGCCCATCAGGGACTCCACGAAATCTGCTTTAAAAAATGATGATAGTTAATTCTTTTCCTGGTAGAGAGAGAACATTTGCTCTCCTGGCTGAGAATTTTAGGATATGATATGATAATACTAGAGAAGTTCAACAAAGAAGGAATTTCTGGTTCAGAAACCAGAAATTTTTAAAAATATTTTGTATCTTCATTCGGGTTCATATATGCAGATGCAGACTTTGACCCTCTTAACTATTGTTCATATCAAATATTGTGAGTCTTTCATAGGAAATATAAAGACCGCCTGAATGGAGTATAAGCTATAAGAAAATGAAAATATACACTGAAAATAGAAATAAGAGTATGAAAACGAACAGAAGAATTCCATTAGAGTCCCTCGTTCCTAAATAAAGAAGACACTTTTTTAGATCAAATAACTCCATAAACACAGCATATGGAGAGGATAAAACCTCTTATCTTAAATTTCTCATAAATAGATTTATAAATACCAGATTGATGATCCAAATCTCCCTAAAACAAATTGGCCCACAGGACACAAAAAGGTCACAATTATAGCTAAGAAGACCCACTTCCAGGTTCACTGTAATCCAGGCACCAGACCCACCTCCTCTAGGTCAAGGACCT
Source organism: Ailuropoda melanoleuca (assembly GCF_002007445.2). Lineage (NCBI taxonomy): Eukaryota > Metazoa > Chordata > Mammalia > Carnivora > Ursidae > Ailuropoda > Ailuropoda melanoleuca. Next base: position 90,392,288 of record NC_048225.1, read on the forward strand.
CTGGAGGCATCACTCTTCTCATAGACACGCACATGGCCGTGACTGACACCACCTTTCCCTTCCGACTCTTGTTCTCAAGAGTTTCCCAAGGTGCCAAGAAAATGGCCCCAGCCATAAAGCTTCCATTCTCACCGATACTGGGCTAAACTGGAAGAAACCCACCTGTGTTGCATTATATTACCAACTCTGCATATTCAGTCACTGTCTTGGAGAAATAATTGTGCATATTTTACTTTATTTCATTATATTTTACTTACTTTTAACTTCTTATTCAGCCCCTCCCTCTAGGGCACTGGCAAAGTTCCCTCAGGAGGCAGATCCAGATGCTGATCTGGGTTACACCATTAACCAGGCATTTATGGCTGGCCGAGCTGGGGTCCGAACACACTGAATACAGACGGACATCACTTCTCTGCCCATCCTCAATTCCTCATCTATCCCCACTCGGGTATTTATTACAAAGCTAATAGGGGTATACTTTTACTTCACAAGCAAGGCTAAGGGTCAAGGAAAGGGTTGAGGAGAGAGTGGAGGTGTGGGGTGGAAGGTATAGCTTCTGTTCCCCAATAATTCTCTTCGACTCCGTTGGAGCACCTGGCATGGTCTCAGAAGGAGTCTCCGAGGAGCTAGGCTGTAGGAGCTGCTGCCTGGTGACATCCGGGCTTTTCCATTTTTGGATCTGTAAAAAGGGTTTACTGTGATGATTCAATCATTATTTTAAAGTCTGACATATGGTCAGCCCTCAGTAACTGCTTTTATGATAGAAAAATTGGGTCTCGAGAAAAAAAAATTCCTTTGTTTTGCCTACTTTATAAGTAAGCGTGACTATTGAGAAAAGACCTGTAGACCTTCTTATGACCTAGAACATTGCCTTTCCGAGGCACTTAGGTAATTGAGAAATATGTGTATACGGTGTCACGGGAGATCTCCGCTCTTGCTTCCCAAGGCCTGTTTTATAAAAAAGAAAATGTAATGGTTTCTGTCTAAGGAGGGAAAAGTCTACTGCAAAGTTGAGTAAATTTCACTTAAAAAAAGAAAATGAAAGAAAAAATAAAAGGAAAAAAAAAATGCTGTCATTGGAATCACTTCTCCCACTATCTCAGATTATCACATGGAGAATCCAAGCAAAACATTTTGGGGATAGCTCAACATCAGCTTTTGGAAATCATTAAAAAGGAAACTACAATAATAAAGGATGTTTATTTAGGCCAATATCTACAAAGTGTAATTTAATGCTTCCAATAGATATTCACAGCCATGACACAATGTGAAAACAGGAGCAATTTCTCAGATCATGAAAGAATCTCAAAACTTTGAAAATGGCAGCCAGCCCTCAACTTGCCACACATGACTTCAATGAATAGAAGCTTTGTTGTTGTTTTCTGACCCCTGTAAAGAGTAAAATGAATATGCAATGAAGGAGCATATATTCTGATTTATTTATATCTCGTTCCACCTGAAGTGTCCTCCTCCTCCTTTGCTAAAATTTCTTTTCTAAGAAGCATGCATTCAGAATGAAAACAAGCTTTCAGTTTCTCTCCAGCATACCAAAGAAAACTTCCACACTTACTGGGAGATGGTGGTTTCAGGGAGATTAAGACAAAATTTTAAAACTCGGCTTTATTTGATTTGCAATGACGTGGATGGAACTAGAGTGCATTCTGCTAAGAGAAGTAAGTCAGCCAGAGAAAGACAAATACCATATGATCTCACTCATATGTGGAATCTAAGAAACAAAAAAGAAGAACATAGAGGAAGGGAAGGAAAAATAAAAAAAGATAAAAACAGAGAGGGAGGCAATCCATAAGAGACGCTGAACTATGGAAACAAACTGAGGAGTGCTGGAGGGGAGGTCGATGGGGGGATGGGGTAACTGGGTGATGGGCATTAAGGAGGGCACTTGACTTAATGAGCACTGGGTGTTGTATGCAACTGATGCATCACTGAATGCTACCTCTGAGACTAATAATACACTATATGTTAGTTAATTGAATTTAAATAAAAACATTTTTTAAATTTGTTTGCCTTGTTATCTAAGCGTCATGTTGGTTAGTCAGTTATTTTAGTAACTATTGTTCTTACAAAACACTGATTTTAGGAATATTTATCACACTTATCCATAAGCCTATTCTAATGACTTCTATATTCTAAAGGACATTTTGTTTACTAGATTACTTTTACAGAGCTCTGGCACAAGATTAGAAATAAGCCATCCTAGATTTTCTCAAGGATAGTCTTAAGAAACATTTACTAATCACACAGAATGCAAGAAAAAATAAGTACTTGGTGGTCAAATAAGTAGAAAATGCTAAAAGTTATGCTGTATTCATTGCGTGTCAGAAGCTATGTTCCAGGAATACTACATTGTTTTTAATCTAGCTGTTGTAAAGTTTTCCTTTACTACAAAACCCTTTTCCCACAGAGCATCTGTAAGCATCCTAAACGTCAATCATTCTTGGCCTGCCCGTTGGAAAATGCTGACTTAGGAAACAGTAAGGCTGAAGGTTGTATGCATGACATTTCAGAGTCCTCCTAGAACATCACCTAGAATCCTTTGATTTATGCTGTTCCAGGGCTTCTCAAGAAGGAGAGCACTTTTATGTTATTCTATAATGAACTTTCTAGATCTTGAAATAAATCTCAGTAACAGTTAATTTGTATTCCACTTCTATTTCAACCAAACCATTTATTATGCTCATCCTGCAAAGTGTTTATAATACTCCTGTGTGGGCAGCACTATTATTATTTCATTTTACAAATGAGGAAACTGGGCTCAGAGAGATTAATTAACTTGTACGGGATCGTGTTGCTATTAAGGGGCAGAACTAAAGTCTGTTTCAAAAGTCAGTGCATTTTTTCATACTTTAGAATACAGAATGAATATTAATAATAGTATTTTGAGCACGTGGTATGGAATTTGCTCCTGTGTTCAGCCCTAGGGATTCAATATTCGGCAAAAACGAGCAAGATTCTTGCCGTCACAAAGAATGGGTGCCAAAAGGTGAGACCAACAAATAATCATGAATATGAGCAAGGCACTGTGTTTGTGATTCAAGGAATTACAGAGACTATGCATTCCCTCAAAAAATTTACCATCTAATGAGTGATTTTTTAAATGAGAAATTTAATAATAGTACATAGTATAAAATAATAATAAATTAAACATACAAGAAGGGAGTATATGAATGTTGGAATCAAAGTTAACTACATGGATAAGAGCCTCCAGATATTTATACATAATGCACATTTGGGAAACAATAAATTGGCCTATGTTGCTAGAGTAAAGAGGTAAAAATAGAAGGACGTTTATTTATTCACCACCAAATATTTACTGAGTAACTATTATGTGTCAGGAACTATGTTGCATTTGAACCTATTGTAGAGGACTTGCATACACCAAGTTAAAATGTTTAGACAGCAAGGCAAATTCTCATTCCTGGCTCCACCATGTAAAAGGTTTATGAAGGTAGGCAAAGGATTCTCTCAGCTTCCTTTTCATCATCTGTGATGTAGAAACAGTATCTACTTCATTAGATTTTCTATGATAGTAAAACCAGAAAATGTATGGGGAAAACTTAACATCTTGATTGAAGCATAGCGTGTGCTCCATAAATAGCAGAGGTTAGCAGTCAACAAAAGTGAAGAGTCATGTGAGATTTCTGAGGACACCCAAGACGTGACCACTGAGGGACTTGAGAAGGTTCATGGGCAGTGAGGTTAGATCGGATTGGAGTGAAGAAAGATGGAGCCATGTGTTTAACTACACCAGATTGAGGGCTGTCTGGACGTGAGATGAACAGGAAGAGAGTGAGGCCAGTGGTGGTGATCTTCAAAACTAGAGGTTAGAAAGGCATCAGAGGGAAATTAAGATCCATAGGGCCTAGTGGCAATATTGCACCTTGTCCAGTGGACGGGACTCAATATGTGCTGCTTGGTCAGCGACCAGTTGTGATGAAATCACCTCTAAGAGTAACAAAATGGGCAATCAACCCCTCTAAATCTCATTTTTCTTATCCATAACAGTGGGAGGGCAAGGGGTATCATTTTTCTTACTCTGGAAGCTATTAAGTGGCTTAAACTAATGTTGTAAAATACCCTGCACATAGTAGGCACACAATAAAACACTACTGTTATATGAAAAATACAAATTCTCCAGGAGTGCAGACTGCCAAGCAGCCCAGTGCCTTCTTATCATGTTATGCCCACCAACATGCCATGGAGAGTCTTCATTGAAGGCTCTAAGCCTCTTCTCTCTTCCTCCCATTCACACGGGCCACATATTCTCATTAATCAGGCTCACGAGCTATAATTTCTCAGCATGCCCCGCCCCTCCCACAACATTCCCTCAAAACACCCAGATGGTCCCAAATGACTCAAGATTCCACTGTGACCCAGGAAAAAATGAAAAGCATCACTTTTGAAATCATGTAGGAACTACTGTGCACAGTTGTCTGTGTGCCTACTTTCCTGTATAATAGATAGAACAGCAGAAGAAATAAAAACTGATCTAGCATTTAAAAGCCTACAATAGCAATGCTTTAGCTTTGCTCCGCAGCCCCACTTAACTCCAGAAATGTTTCCCAGGAGCCCCAGAAGATGAGCAACAGAGTGTGCAGGGTGGTTTTATGAATAATGAGTCCTGATTCTATTCAGACGGTGCAAGGCAGGCAGACTCAGTAAAGTAGAGCTGTTTATTATAATGCCATCCAAGGCCATGTAGAGTGACAGCCAGAGTGGGGCTGGTGTTTTGGAGCATTTGTTTGCGTCAGAGCTACGAGGAACTAAAGAGACCATCCATTGCAACTCCCTACCCCATGCCACGACCTGCTCTGCAACACACCCAAGGATGCAATCTGGCTGAAAAGCACCTGTGGGGGGAGACCATAGGCTTTTTAAAGTTTGTGAAAGTTGTGATTGTTAGAAAGAGTTTCATTCCAAATAAGCTGAATTCTGCATCCACGCCCCTTGGCATTTAAGAACCTGGTGTTGTCACTGACAGATTCTTCTGAACTCTTTCAAAAACCAGCTTTAGTTTATTCACAAAATGCAGCCAGTGAAGCAGTGTGTTTCCTGTGCTCCTCCACGATGTTTCAAATCCAACAAATTCAGCAAATTATATTTACAAAACAAAAGCCAACATTTATGAGATGAAAGTAATAAAGAGGAAGAATAATGGAAAAGAGAAATACAGTAGGAGACCAAGGGGTGAAAGTAGCTAACGAAAGCATTTCAAAAAACAAATATTGGTAACTTTCAAAAAGACAGATAGGATTTCCAAGCCATAAAACACTTGGAAATGCTACATAAAATAATTTAAACATTTTTTTTTTAGATTGTATTTATTCATTTGACAGAGAGAGAGACAGCCAGCGAGAGAGGGAACACAAGCAGGAGGAGTGGAAGAGGAAGAAGCAGGCTCCCAGCGGAGGAGCCTGATGTGGGGCTCGATCCCAGAATGTTGGGATCACGCCCTGACTGAAGGCAGATGCTTAACGACTGAGCCACCCAGGCGCCCCTAATTCAACCATTTTTAAATGCATTGTTGAACTTGTCAGAAATTAAGACAGGGGCGCCTGGGTGGCACAGCGGTTAAGCGTCTGCCTTCGGCTCAGGGCGTGATCCTGGCATTGTGGGATCGAGCCCCACATCAGGCTCCTCTGCTATGAGCCTGCTTCTTCCTCTCCCACTCCCCCTGCTTGTGTTCCCTCTCTCACTGGCTGTCTCTATCTCTGTCAAATAAGTAAATAAAATCTTTAAAAAAAAAAAAAAGAAATTAAGGCAAATCTCCAGATGCCAAAAATCAAGTAAAATCATGAATATGAAAGCCAAATCCAGCAGCTGCCTATCTCCAGTAAACCTGAACCTGTTTTATTAGGTGGCTCTTTGCATATAAATAGTAAATTAATAAAGATTAGAGAAAGAAATCACAAATGTGGGAATAAAACCACAAATCAAAACAGACTTTTCAGTTATGTGCAAGTAAGAATGAAAACATAGATGAAAGAAATTGCTTTCTAGAAGATTCAAAGAGCAGGAAAATCATTTCCCTTAAATCAAGGACAAGACTAGGCTGTTAACTATCACAAATACTTAGCATTGTTCTCAACTGACTAACTGATGCACTTAAAAGAAAGAAAAAGGTATGATCAGCAGATAGGAGGTGATGTTTACACTTTTTGAAGATGATGCTTATAAACCTGTAAAATCCAAAAGAATCCACTAGAAAACTATTTTACTGAAAAAAATATGAGAATTCAAAAAGATCACTTTGTTCAAAATTAATTCAAAAAATAGCCAAAACCAGCTTGAAGACAAACTGAAGGGGAACTCAAAATAGTATCGCAAAGTCTAGAAATAAACTTACTCAAAATGTAAAAACTCTATATGCAGAAATATTTTAAATACTACTGAGAGATACAATATTAGACCTTAATAAATGGGAAAATATGTACTTTTATTGGATAGGAAAATTTATTGATGTGAAGATGCCAATTCTCCCTAAATAAATGTATGTTTGTTGTCATTGCAATTAGAATAAGAGTTTCTTTTTAAACAGGAAAGCTGATTCTAAAGTTCCCACGAAAAAATACATAGGAGAAAAAAAAAGGGAAAACCAAAAAAAAAAAAAAAAAAAAAAAACCAGAGAAATAATGAGTAGACCATCAGATATGGAAATCTATTCTAAAGTTACAATAATCAAAACAGTATGATGGTACTAAAGTAGTCAAGACACAGAGGATCAAAAGAAAGAATCCAGAAACAGGGGCAAATACATTGAGGTCTTTAGAATATGATGAAATGTCATTCTGCTCCAGAAGATACAGATGGGTTACTGGATAAAGTTATTATTTAATAAATAATGCTATATTGATATCCAAGTAAATAGCAGATGGAGCAAAGATATAAAACATTTATTTAAAAGAAGCATAAAAAGGGGCACCTGGGTGGCTCAGTTGGTTAAGCACCTGACTCTAGATTTTGGCTCAGGTCATCAGCTCAGGGTCGTGAGATCAAGCCCTGCATTGGGCTCCACACTCAGTGGGAAGTCTGCTTGATATTCTCTCCCTCGGCCCCTCTCCCCGCTTTCTCACTCTCTTTCTCTAAAAATAAATAATTAGATCTTTAAAAAGAAGGGAGAGAAAGAAGAAAAGAAAAAGAAATCATAAATCATTAGCAAGCACCAAGGGGAAAAAATTGTTTTTCTTTAATCTTAAGGTAGAAAAATCCTAAGTATAACACAAAGTCCAGGAGACAAAAGAGAAAATATTAACAAATTCAAACATAGAAAAAAATCCTTTTTTTTTTCGTGGCAAAAACCAAACGGGGATAAATATTTGCTGCAATATGTCATTAGCCCTTAATTATGATGAGTTCCTCCTAAGGCCAATAGACCAACAGAAAAAAATGAGCAGAGGATACAAACAGATCATTTATCATACAATAGAAATGGTCCCTAAACATTTAAAAGATATTGAACTCCACTCATAATAAAAAAAATTTCTAAACAGAACTGTAAGATCCCATTTGCTATCTTATTTATTACCTTACAAAATCAGAATTGTGAAAATCAAAAGGTTTGATGCTTTTTCAGTGAGGGGAGGGAGAAACAGGGCTTTATCCTCTTCATTGGTGTGAAGCTAACCCCGGTTTTATGAAGGTAGTTGGTGGATGTCTACCAAATTTTAAAAGGCACAGTCCCTTGGTCCTATCAACTCTCTGTCTACAAATTTGTCCCTAAGAAATGCTCTAATATTGTAGGTGCCAAACAATTCATGGGCATGAATGAAAGATTAAGACACAAACTACAGAAAACCCATTGATAGCAGACTGGTTGAAGACATCTTGGTAGAGATATTTAATAGATTAATAAGCAGCCACTAAAAATGGAACAGTCCTCAGTAAATGTTGTTTAGTGAAAAAAGATGAAAAACTGTATTGTATACTATTGATGTGAAAAACAGAGTATGTATATATTCATATGTCTGTGAGCATAGACTGTCTCTGGAAGGACGTATAATAAAGTGATTGCAGTTCACTCAGACAGAAAATTGGGTTGCTGGTAGACGAGGATAAGCAGAAAATCTGTTTTACATTGTATCTCCTTTTGAAATATTTAAATTATGTACCATATATGTGTATTAATTATTTGAACCTAATTTTTAAAATAATATACACAGCGGCCAACTTCTCAAACAAATAAATAAACTAGTTTACTGTGCCTTATCAGCTTGGTAACTTGCACAATTTGAAGAACAATGTGAAAAAACTGTTTCTGTTTTTGTTTTTTTCAAAATACAAGTATTACACACTTTTTGATCAAAAGTAGATGTTTACCTTTGCCAGCTGGAGTTTGTTAGAAGCAACATACTAACCTAAATGGAATTTGAAGAGTAAAATGCTACATGAAGGAAACTATTATCCATTTGCTCTATTAAAGTCACATTAGTAATGTGAGTATAATTTTGCTACATTTGTTCTAATAAGCTTCTTAAGAATTTAGCAAATCACATAAAAGAGTGAAATTATCTTAATTTAGTTGTTTTAAAAAAAAAAACCTTATGGGTCTTTGGAAAATACACATAAAAAGAAAAATATGTATTATTCCACCCATCTTCCAATTAAGGTGTTCCATATTTACTGGAGTATGATGCATCTATATTCATAAACAAAAATTTCTGTAAATCTGTTTTAGCAATTCAGATGTGAACGATTTTCTGAGTTTATCATAATCATCTACATAATGATGATAATCTTAGTGGCAAAGTTTGATTTTTTTAAAATAAATGCCTATAATATAATTTTAGGAAATGTAATGGCAATTACTTTTAATACGTGATAATTCTCAAAGCCCACTATATAAAGAATAAGCATTAAAATATAATAAATTCTGTTAAGATATGGTTCAGAGGATCTACTAATGAAAACATAAAATTCCTTAGGGAGAAAAACACAGCTGTGTGACTATTCACCTAATTATGAAACTATCGGGGCACCTGGGTGGCACAGCGGTTAAGCGTCTGCCTTCGGCTCAAGGCGTGATCCCGGTGTTATGGGATCGAGCCCCACATCAGGCTTCTCTGCTGTGAGCCTGCTTCTTCCTCTCCCACTCTCCCTGCTTGTGTTCCCTCTCTTGCTGGCTGTCTCTATCTCTGTCAAATAAATAAATAAAATCTTTAAAAAAAATTTATGAAACTATCATATGGGAAAACCTTATAAGAAACACTCTATAAATAGATTTTATTATATGGTTCACTGGATTTATTTCTAGGATTTCATTTTGTTATTTCCTCTTCAGTTTTTGCTGTGAAAGATCTCAAAATAAATGGAAGAAACTCAAGTGGATATGGCAACTTTATCCCCCTCCTGACTTCTAAAAACACACAAAGTAAATAATCCTTAAGAATGTCAAAGTAACCAAAAAGCACCCCAAAAATTCAGAAATCTCAACCAATTAACTTAATTGACATGTGCCCAGCGAGCGAGCATCTACAGTGGGTTCAGTATTATATCGTGGTCATTGCTATAAAAAAAAATCGTAACCAAGTGTGAGATACACAAGCAAAAATATACATAATATGGAGAATTTATGAGTAAGGATGAAATGGGATATGCTACAGATTCCAAATGTACTGAGAGTCCAAGAAGAGGAAGAGTCAAGATGCAGAAAACCTGCAAAGGCCTCAGGCCTTCACCAAGACGTTGTAACTAGGGGGGATATTTTTTAATAGGTTAAAAAACTTAACCTAGGTGAAAGGTATGAAGGTAGAAGTTTATGGGCCAAGGCAGGCATCAGCTTGATACGTGTGAAACGTGTGTATGGGAAAATAGGAGGAAGTAAAGGAAGATAAGGAGAAAGAGGCCAAAGCTATGGTGGCCTTCAAAGTGCCACAAATTAAGAAACCTGCCAAGATCACACAGGCAGCAAGGGCTCAGGCGAGGATGCAGCCCACCAGAACCGCTGCCGTGTTTGTTTACAACCCCCACCTCAGATATATTTCCCAAAATTTGCATGGTAGAAAAAAATTATTTCCAGAAAAAAAAAAACAGCTGTTTAGGTGTGTTAACGTCTCTACATCACAAAAGCATTTTCTTCAACTTTATCCCCATGTTACGGATCTTCTCCAATCAGACCTTTCTTCCTCCAGCAGGTTCCTGTTGGGCAAAAACACTCTTTTTTCACCTCCTTGTCTTTGCTGCCTGCTGCTCCATCCACAGAGCATGCAATCCTTCCTCCTGGATTCTGATCAAATTCTACCTTCCCTTCAATAAAAATCTCCTAGGATATTTCACCGTCTGTCTCAGTTCCTCTAAAGCTGCACCAATGTCTCCTTTCTCCAAATGCATTTTAGCACTTACGGTATATACTGCATGACTGAGCTCTTAATTATATTCCACCTTGTATGTTCTCCAATTTTTATGTGAGTCTGATTTACAGTATTTTACTAAAAATGCCACATGTACTAGAATCGCATATTTTTTTCTTTGTCCATCATTGCTGAAGATACATATTACCCTTATTACTCTTTTTCCTTTTCTTCCATACGGCTTTACTCAAATGGCTCCACAGGTCAGAAATACTGATGGCTAACATGGGCAGTGTCTTCAACGTCCTCTCCAGGGAGAAGAACTGAATAGGACATGAAACTAAAAACAGCTTGTAAATTTCCAAGTCACTTAACCTTTTCAAAATGATCTCACTGAACACAAAGTCAGATAATACAGAGAGCTAATAAAGATGGGTTTTTCCTCTGCTCATTTTTCTGTTTGAAAAACACAGAGATGCATTATGGGTTTTAAAATCTGAAATGTTCAATTCACTCACTTCAGAAAAATAAGCATATTAAAATGCAATGTTTATTTTAAAGTTTTCTCCTTGTAACATCCAAAATTTAAAATCCAGATGAGTCCCAAGTTTGTCTTTATGTTTAATTCAGGGACCAGAAATAGTCAAAGGTCAGCTAAGAACTGAGTTGCTACAAATGGATATGCAAAATCATGTCCCCTCTTAGTTCATAATGCTCCTGTAAGTGAAATAGCCTCAGAATTACTCAATTAACAATGGATTGATTTGATGATCAGATAGCTAGACTTTATTTTTTTACAATTTATTTATTTATTTGAGAGAGAGAGAGAGCGGTGGGGGGAGGGACACCTTAAGTGAGAGGGGTGAGAAACCAAAGCAGACTCTGCAATGAGCATGGAGCTGGTGCCGGGCTTGATCTCATGACCTTGAGATCATGACCTGAGCCAAAACCAAGAGTTGGAGGCTTAACCAACTGAGCCATCCAGTATGGATAGCTAGACTATAAAACATTTCATTAGAAAAATTATTGACCTAAGTATTAATTTTTGCCATTGTTGTAAAATGATTTGTGAAGTACTTTTCTATCTTATGATAATTCCTGTACATACACATGAATAGGGTAAGATGATTTAAAAGGCAATTTTATAATACTAACAGGTGCTTCCTTAAAACTCTACCATTTGAGATTGACATTTAATGTATACTTATGGGGCCATAAATTCTCCATTTTATTCCCAGAAAATAATTTGATGTGTCAGAGCTACAGAAAGATTTTTTATATATGAGAGCATTTATCTTCATCACCTTCCACAGTATCTAATAACGATTGAATAGATCATTCAGTGTCTGGGGGGGCCACTGCAAACAGAGTGCGCTCTGAAGGACCTTATAACATGAACTATGAACTAAAGAGGCTACACCAGGAATTAATGTGGTCACATGATCTAATTATCAATTAGGTGACTATGGACGTGCTTAGGGGTTGGGCAGCAGCAGAGGTGTTAAAGAAAAGAGAGAATGCAATAAAGCAAAAGCAAAAAAATAAAAACCCCAAAAACAAAAAATCATGATTCCTCTGTTCAAAGGAGCTTACACTCTAGACAAGAAAAACTGTTGATTATTGCTATGGAGTGAACTGTGTGCCCCCCAAATCCATATGTTAAATCTCTAACCCCCAGCGTCCCTATATTTGAAATAAGGTAAAGTGAGAAGGCATCTTTCTACAAGCCAGAAGAGAGCTCTCACCAAAAACCAAATTGGCCAACATCTTGATCTTGGGGTTCTAGCCTCCAGCACTGTGAGAAATTCCCGTTGTTTAAGCTGCCCAGTCTATGATATTTTGTGATGGCAGCCTGAGCTGATGAATGCTATCATCTTTTCAAAATAAAGTAAGAATTCACATACAGCAAAGTACTTGTGCTTATGCAAAATAAGGACTGGTCAGCTTATAATTTAACATATACAAGAAAGTCTATTTGTTTCCATCAGCTTCCCCTTACACATTCTACTGGCCATTGCTTCAGTCACTACAAGTTCAAGGATGCAAGCATACTTCTTAATTCTAAAACAAAGGATGCTATGACTTAACCAAAGATCAATGTTAATTATTAAACAGCTTTAAAATCATATCTCTGTCCAGGGAAACCTGTCAAATGACAAACTCCACCCACAAACATTGAGTTTCCAATCAGTTTTAGCTTCCTCATGGTAAATATGAACAGCCTGGAGTCACCAGGAACTTGAAGAAAACTTCTATTGTCTAACCAAAGACAAAAACCAAAATAAATAAGGGGGGGATATTGGAAAAACAAAAACAACAAACAAAAAAGGCCTGGCTTGGAAGAAAGAAACTTAAGAAAACAATCACCAAAAGTCCTCAGAAAGGGGCTTCTGAATCCCATCATCCCAGTAACAGCAACTGGATTCATTTATGCTCTTGCATTAAACACCTAGATAAGCAGATATGAAAAAATGGTGCTCAGAGAGTAGGCAATGGGCAGGACAAGACTGCAGTCTCTGAGAGGGAGGCAAATGAGCCCTACAGCTGGCCTGGATTGAAGAGATTTCCAGGCTGCAATGTAGTACGGGAAGTGGGGGGGGTGGGGGGCTCAACAGGTCACAGAGATGGAGTCAGGGGAGGCTAGATGCTTAGAATTTGCAGGAGAGGATGAACTCTGAGGACCTACAGGCTGAGAATTAATGGCACATATGTAATGTGAAAGGCCACGGAAAGAACATCCAAGAAGGGAGCAGAACAATTTTCAAAGATCATGAAGAATTAGGAATCATTACCATTCTACCAACTTTTAAGGAGCAGGGAAATGGAGCAGCAAAGTGGTATGAGGTTGTTCAGTTAACTACTGCTTTTTGTAAGAAAGTTTGTAGAGCTGTTTGATTCTTTAAACTATGTGCTTGTACAGCTTTGATTAAAAAAAAAAAAAGTCTAAAAACACATGCTATAGCCGCACCATTCACAGAGCCAAAAAGCAGAATCAGCCCAAATGTCCATCAACCAATGAATAGATAAACAAACCATGGTATAGCCATACAATGGAGAATCATGCAGCCATAAAAAGGAATGAAAGGATGATTCTGGAGTGATATCACCAAGATGGCATCACAGGACATCATGAATTTCCTTCCTCCCACAGAAGCACAGAGCACATAGCTACAGGTAGAGGAATTGCCTATGAGAGAAAGCCAGAAACTAGTTGCCTGACCCCTACATATCAGGCGACTGAGAAAATATCCACATCGAAACAGGTGGGAAAGACTGAGATCAACTCTCACCATCAACTTCATCCTTGGGACAGCACCTCACAATCAGGAGGGAACCCTCAAATCCCAGCTACTTTCTCAGAAGCTAAGAGTTTGGGCTACATGTCTAGCACCCCTCCCCCACCAATTTTCAAGGCTGACCCCCAAGAGCCCCTAATCATCAGTTCTGAGAGGAAATGGAGCTTGCATTCACAAGTTCCAAAGGACTACAACAACGAAGCAGTTTTTAAAAGGACATGTGAGCACTCCATGTGGCAATCCCATTCAACACAGAGAAAGCAGACAAAAAGGCCAGTCCCCGGTTGCTCCGTGGAAGGGGTTAGATTACAGACCTTTCTAGCTGCTCCCTGAAGCTCTGCCTTCTAATTAGTCAGCATGACAGGGATCCCCCTGGGAGCTCAAAATAACAATTAGGAAAGAAAAAGAAATTTAAAAAGAAGAAAAAGCATCCAAATCAGAAAGGAAGAAGAAAAATTGTCTCTGTTTGCAGATAACAAGATACATAGAAAACCCTAAATACTCTACTAAAAAAAAAAAAACTGTTTGAATAAATAAAGGAATTCAGTAAAGTTGCAGGAAACAAAATCAAAATACAAAAATCAGTTGCATATTAGGAAAACATTGTCATTTATAATAGCATCAAAAAGAATGAAATACTGAGGATTAAATTTAACCAAGGAGGTAAAAGATCTGTACACTAAATCTATAAAAGACTGATGACAGAAATTCAAGAAGACATAAATAAATGGTATGGAAGCATGTAAGGCCTTGAATGGCCAAATCTATCTTGAGAAAGAAGAACAAAATTGGAGGCATCACAGTTCCTGATTTCAAACTATGTTACAAAGCTACAGTAATCAAAAGAGTATGGTACTGGCATTAAAAACAAGACACATAGATCAGTGGAACAGAGTAAAAAGACCAGAAATAAACTCATGTGTGTATGGCTAATTAATTTTTTTAAGATTTATTTTATTTTATTTTAAAAAGAGAGAGTGTGGGGGTGGGGCGATGGGCAGAGGGAGAAAATCTTCAACCAGACTCCCTGCTGAGCATGGAGCCCAACTCAGGGCTTGCCCACAACCCATGAGATCATGACCTGAGCCAAAACCAAGACTCAGGCACTCAACTGAGCCACCCAGGCTGATTAATTTTTTATAAACTCACCAAGAATACACAGTGGGGAAAAGATAGTGTCTTTAATAAATGGTAATGGGAAAACTAGATATCCATATGCAAAAGAATGAAACTAGATGCCTATCTTACACCATACACAAAAATCAACTCAAAATGGATTAAAGACTTGAATGTAACACTGAATGAAACTGTAAAGCTCCTAGAATGAAATACAGAAGATAATCATTTTGTCATTTGTCTCAGCCATGATTTTTTGGATTTGACACCAAAAGCAAAGGCAACAAAAGCAAAAATAAACAAGGGAACTACATCAAACTAAAAGGCTTCTGCACAGCAAAGGAAACCACCAAAAACTGAAAAGGCAACCTATGGAAGGGGAGAGAATATTTGCAAACAATAGGAGTTTGATCAGGAGTAAATATCAAAAATATACAAGGAGTTCCTATAACTCAGTAACAAAAAACTAATAACCCAATTTAAAAATGGGCAAAGGACCTGAGTAGACATTTTTTTTTCCAAACACAAACAAATGACTGACAGTTACATGAAAGGGTGCTCCATATCACTCATCTTCAGGGAAATACAAACCAAAACCCCTGTGAAATGTCACTTCACGCCTGTTAAAATGGCTTTTATCAAAAAGACAAAAGATCACAAATGGTGGTGAGGAAAAAAGGAAACCCTTCTTCACTGTTGATGGCAATGTAAACTATTACAGCAACTATGGAAACCAATTTCCTCAATAAATTAAGAATATTACTACCATATAGATCCAGCAACCCCACGTCTGGGTGTATATCCAAAGGAAATGAAATTATGATTTTGAGGAGTTATCAGTACTCCCATGTGCATCACGACGTTATTCATGAGAGCCAAGATATGAAAACAACAACTTAAGTGTCTATTGACAGGTGAGTGGTAAAAAAAAAAAAAAAAAGTAATATATCTACAATGGAATATTATTCAACCTTAAGAATTAAGGAAATTTTGTCACTTGCACCAACATGATGAATCAAGAGGGAATGATGCTAAGTGNTATTCAACCTTAAGAATTAAGGAAATTTTGTCACTTGCACCAACATGATGAATCAAGAGGGAATGATGCTAAGTGAAATAAGACAAAGACAAACACTGCATGATTTCACTTATATGCAGAATTTTTTAAAAAATACTTGAGGGGCGCCTGGGTGGCACGGCGGTTAAGTGTCTGCCTTCGGCTCAGGGCGTGATCCCAGCGTTATGGGAT